>NC_084553.2:52095950-52263450 GCF_033978685.3 Nerophis lumbriciformis | reverse complement strand
AAACGTTATATGATTTTATTTTACTTTAACTCTCAGGATTGCTCATGACAGTTGGGTCATGTGTTTGGGTTTTCCTATGTTTAGTGTTTGGTCCCTGTCTTGCGCTCTTATTTTTTCAGTTCCATTTCCTGTAACTTGTCTTTGTAGCACCTTTACTTTGTTTGCCAGCGTTCACGTTTGCTATGCAAGTCTATTTAGGTTCAGCTGTCCCTGCTTGCTGGTTGTTAGAACTCTGTTTCTCATGTGGGTAATGGCATAGCTTTTCTCTATGCTTCCTGTGCACTCTCAGCTGCACTAGTGTTTGTTTGTTTTTTACATTAATTACAGTTTTATCTGCACTCTGGCTCCTGTCTCCGCATCTTGGAGTCACAACTTCTGCAAAGTTACGCAAGCGTCACAAATAACTATACAATTGTGAAATTACAGCATTTAGTTCTCGCCATATTGTATGTAACGGTAGAAACATACCTCTGCAGTTACAGTAAATTGCTGTAAAAATATTACTGTAAAAATATTACAGAGTAAATTATGGTAAATGTTACTGTGAAAGTTATGCAATTGTTAGCCAGTAATTTGCTATGGCATTTTTTTATAGTGTAAATATGATGCAGTACAGTTGTACAGCACTGATGGTGGCAATCAAAACAAGGTATAATCAAGGCATACAGCAGAGCTGGGCAAATATTTTTACTCTGGGGGCCACATTGAGACAAAAAATGTGTCTGGGGGGGCCAATGTGTATGTGTGTATAAATTATTTATACACACTTAGCTGTAAAATCTGTTGTACAATATGTGTATTTGGGTCCCTTTTTTTCCAGGAACACTATTACTCTAAGTCACAATGTCCGATAGAATTCTAAAAAAGTTATGACAGACCAACTAAATAAAACGGAATATAATTTTACAGTTTTTTACTCAATGGGACACCCAAAAAGTGGGATTTACAATATTAACTATGACCAATAAAACACTGAATATTAGACCACCTCAAAAAAATGTAATGGAATTTTACAGTTTTTTACTGAATGGGACACCCAAAATGCACATTAAAATAAAGAAAGTGGGATTTACAATATTAACTATGAACAATAAAACACTGAATATTAACAACATATGAACATCACTCCTCTTTTACTTCTCAAACCAGCTTTTACAATCAAGCAAAACACAACAAAAATGTAAGAAACATGCAAAATATGAATGCAAAGGGTAATAAACACCTACAATATGATATATTATCACTTTTATGCAGAAATTTGTTGTAAAAATCTGCTTACGCATCTGTTCGTGACACATGCGTTTCGGGCTGGCTGCTCTGAAAACAAACCACGCCCACTCTGGTTTGTTCCTCGTCTTAGCTGCTGTGACATAGATTGCCGTAATAACTTGTATAACACTCAAAAGTGCATATTTCAACCATTGAAACACTTTCTATAGTTCAAGACTTACGGTCATTTAAAAACAGCACTGCACAAAAATTATGTAGAATGTCCGGAGGGCCGGATTGAAAATCTTAATGGGCAGCATGCGGCCCACGGTCCAGGTCTGGCAGACAGTATTAGTATCATTCGATTGTGTAGGGCAGTGTTTTTCCAACCTTTTTTGAGCCAAAGCACATTTTTTTCATAAAAAAAATATGGAGGCACACCACCAGCAGAAAAGGTTAAAAAATTCAACTCCACCAGGTTGTCGTGCCTTATTTTGAGTTTGTTGTTGTTTCCTGTGTGTATTGCTTTAGTTCCTGTCTTGCGCTGTTATTTTGGTGACTCTTCCTGTTTTGTTGGTGTTCGCCTGTAGCAGCTTCACGCCTTCCTTTGAGCGCTATAGCCCGCCCCTGCTTTGTTTTCGCAATCAAGACTATTTAAGTTGTGCGTACACCATCCTTCTTTGAGGGGACTTTGCTATTGTCATGTCATGTATGGATGTGCTTTGTGGACGCCGTCTTTGCTCCACACGCTGTAAGTTTTTGCTGTTGTCCAGCATTCTGTTTTTGTTGACTTTGTAGCCGGTTCAGTTTTACTTTTGTTTTACATAGCCATCCCTATGCTTCAGTGCCTTTTCCTAGCGGGACTTGCCTTTGGTTGATTTTTGGTTTAAGCGTTTCATACCTTTTTACCTGCACACTGTCTCCCGCTGTGCTCTGCCTATTGGGATCACGACAAACCATCGTCGACGCGTTTCGACTTCTACAAAGCAATGAACTACCTGCTGCCACCTACTGATATGGAGTATTACATGGTTACCCTGCCAAGCTCTACACAGCACAGACACTAGACAACGGCACATTATTATGATTATTGATTTTCAAAAAATATTTTTTGACCAATTAGGTGAAGTTGCATAATTTCCCACGGCACACCAGGCAATATTTCACGGCACACTAGTGTGCCACGGCACAGTGGTTGAAAATCACTGGTGTAGGGGATATTCATATGTGTATTCATGACATCAGAGGGGTGCACTGCAGTGGCCTTTCTCCTAACACAGATTGTCAGGAAAACTCACAGGATCAAGCAGTTAGCCAAAACAAAACAAAAAAAGCAGCAAAAAAAAAAAAGCCAATCGTCAGAATCAAACCGACCCCTGTCACTCTCGCTCTCTCTTCGGCTGGCGTAATCTTAATTGAATCAAGCCTCAGAGTGCCATGTTGACACTCAAGAGAGATTGTGCAAACCTGGGCGGTGTCCTGACAGGACCGAGGCAGGGAGCTAATAGGGAATAGAAAAAGGGTCGGCCCACCTAATTCTGCGGCGGTCGCACCATAACATTGCTCGCTGTCTTGCTGCGGTAATACCGCCCACGCTCGACCACGGCCTATTGGAACGCATCAACACGATTGAGCAAAGTAGGCTCACTCTCGAAAAGTAGTCCGTGCACAGCTAAAACATGACACTTTGGGCACATTAAGTGCCTGTCAGATATTTATACCAAATATAATCTGTGTGTTGAGTCATTTTTAGTAGAATGTCATACAATATGTACAATGACTACTAAAGTACCATATTTCTGGATCATAGGGCGCACCGGATTATAAGGCGCATTAAAGAGGTCATATTATATATTTTTTCTAAATTTAAAACACTTCCTTGTGGTCTACATAACATGTAATGGTGGTTATTTGGTCAAAAATGTTGCATAGATTATTTTTTTACAGATCATCTTCAAGCTGCTTTCTGACAATTGCAAGGACGGGAGTGGAAGAAGTGTCAAAAAATGGAGCTAACTGTTTTAATGACATTCAGACTTTACTTAAATCAATAACAGAGAAGCATCGTGAAAAACCGTCCGACCGGAACTCTCTAATAACTCAATTTCCTTGGGTGAATAAAGTAAACTCACTACACCGGTATGTTTTAGCGCTTTCATGGCAGATATAAGTAAGAACTTTACGCTACTTTATATTAGAATTGGCAACAGCGGGGGATGAATGTCTCATAACAAGAAGATAGAGAAAAGGCGAACACGCGCAAATTTTCAGGACGTATGCAGATCCCAAATACAGATCAGTAGGCACCAAAAGGTAAGAAAAGTCGATTTTGCATAATATTGCGAAACAAAATGCCAGATAATATGTCTTACCTTATACACACACCATAATAATACTCGTATGTTGAAGCACAGTACAATCCATCAAGCGGTGCGGCTTCATAGCTTACCAAAGTCGTACTAAAACATTTTGATAGATTTTTGAGCGCCGTGTGTTATGTTCTATATTTTCAATGGATCATATAAAATGTTGGTGTTGCATTCTATACATATCTCTTATGTGTGACTGCCATTATATTGCAGTCTACACGTATCTCTTCTGTTTGACTGCCATCTACTGGTCACACTTATCATTTCACCACGTACCAAATAAAATAGCTTCGAGGTCGGTAAGCAAAACCAGAATTATTCCATACATTAGGCGCACTGGGTTATAAGGCGCACTGTTGAGTTTTGAGGAAAAACATTTTTTTTAAGTGCGCTTTATAGTCCGGAAAATACGGTGTGGTACAGCCAGGGCCGGCCCGTGGCATAGGCCGTATAGGCAAATGCTAAGGGTGCCGTCCATCAGGGGGCGCCACGCCAGTGCCACAAATGTTGGAGAAAAAAAAAAAAAAGAAAGTTGGTACTATTATTTCTAAATACAAAAAATAATCCCACATTAATTAAAATGCAAAGTAAAGCCTATTTAATAGAAATATTATTTGTTACAACATTACGCCCCACGCCCCCCCCCCTCTACCCCCGCACGGTGCGCCCCCTCCCTTCCCGTATCATGACTCTTTTTGGACGTCACCACATCAAAAAATCAACACAAGATGTCAAAACGGCCAAAACTGTCAGGTGCCCAGGGAAGAAAAAAGAGAAAAGAAGAGGAGGAGAAACGAGAAAAGACAGAGGTAGCAGGTAGGTGAGCCGAACTTGAAATTATTTGTCTGTTACAGAATGTGATAGTAACCTGGCTTTTTAGCATTAAGCTAATGTCACATGATTCGGCAATTGCTAATCAATAAATAGCTAGTTCTGTTTTAACGTCGGGTTAATATTGTGGAGGGGGCTAAATTGTTATGGAAAATAATAATGTAACGTTAGGTAATTACAGTACTCCCACCTTACATTCCTCAGGGACATTTGTATTAGATATTTTAAGCAGCTGTTTTTTGTTTACATTGTTATTGCCTTCTGGTTAGCTAATGTTTACCCTGCAGGTAATAGTCACTTTTCCACCCCTTTATATATTAGGTATAGTTGTAAGTAAAAAAAAAAAGGTCAAAGACAAAGCTATTCGGTTTCTTGTGAGTATATACACTTCACTGCCGATGTGGGGGGGCGCCACCTAAAATCTTGCCTAGGGCGCCAGATTGGTTAGGGCCGGGCCTGGGTACAGCCATAAATATGTCACCATGATGGTGTTCGAAATGATGCTAAATTAAAAATGATCTCTGTGAGCTTTTGAATGGACGCGGCCGCGATGCTGCTAAATTGAATGCAAACTATTAGAAAGGACATGTTGACTCACCGCTGAATAATAGTTTAGCAGAACCAAAGTATATTTGTATCAACGAGGTAATTCATGAGCATCAAAGCACGAAACGCAAACACCCGCAGAGCGCGACGACCACGTTGATGATTAGCTACTGAAATGACCAGTCACCGTAATCATTGTGGCCCGAAACAACTCTATAGAGTGTTTATGTCAGGGATGTCAAACATGCGGCAACAGGTTCAATCCGGCCCGCGAGATGAGTTTGCTAAGTGTACAATTTAACTGCATTTTTAAATGAAAGAAACTGATGTTCTAAAAGTGTCAATTGGATGTCACAATAGCAATTCTGTTAGGCAAGCAAATCGTTTATATTGGGGCGAGCAAGGATACCAAGCAAGAGGTCCGCGGTAAAGCCGGGCTGCGACTCCTCCCCCTCGACCCAACGTAAAACAAACAGGAGTAAAATAAACAATAGGTAACCCCACTTAAAATGCTGCATGACACACTGCACATTTACAAACCCCGTTTCCATATGAGTTGGGAAATTGTGTTAGATGTAAATATAAACGGAATACAATGATTTACCAATCATTTTCCACCCATATTCAGTTGAATATGCTACAAAGACAACATATTTGATGTTCAAACTGATAAAAAAATTTTTTTTTGCAAATAATCATTAACTTTAGAATTTGATGCCAGCAACACGTGACAAAGAAGTTGGAAAAGGTGGCAATAAATACTGATAAAGTTGAGGAATGCTCATCAAACACTTATTTGGAACATCCCACAGGTGTGCAGGCTAATTGGGAACAGGTGGGTGCCATGGTTGGGTATAAAAGTAGATTCCATGAAATGCTCAGTCATTCACAAACAAGGATGGGGCGAGGGTCACCACTTTGTCAACAAATGCGTGAGCAAATTGTTGAACAGTTTAAGAAAAACCTTTCTCAACCAGCTATTGCAAGGAATTTAGGGATTTCACCATCTACGGTCCGTAATATCATCAAAGGGTTCGGAGAATCTGGAGAAATCACTGCACGTAAGCAGCTAAGCCCGTGACCTTCGATACCTCAGGTTGTACTGCATCAACAAGCGACATCAGTGTGTAAAGGATATCACCACATGGGCTCAGGAACACTTCAGAAACCCACTGTCAGTAACTACAGTTGGTCGCTACATCTGTAAGTGCAAGTTAAAACTCTCCTATGCAAGGCGAAAACCGTTTATCAACAACACCCAGAAACGCCGTCGGCTTCGCTGGGCCTGAGCTCATCTAAGATGGACTGATACAAAGTGGAAAAGTGTTCTGTAGTCTGACGAGTCCACATTTAAAATTGTTTTTGGAAACTGTGTACGTCGTGTCCTCCGGACCAAAGAGGAAAAGAACCATCCGGATTGTTATAGGCGCAAAGTTGAAAAGCCAGCATCTGTGATGGTATGGGGGTGTATTAGTGCCCAAGACATGGGTAACATACACATCTGTGAAGGCGCCATTAATGCTGAAAGGTACATACAGGTTTTGGAGCAACATATGTTGCCCTACAAGCAACGTTACCATGGACGCCCCTGCTTATTTCAGCAAGACAATGCCAAGCCACGTGTTACATCAACGTGGCTTCCTAGTAAAAGAGTGCGGGTACTAGACTGGCCTGCCTGTAGTCCAGACCTGTCTCCCATTGATAATGTGTGGCGCATTATGAAGCCTAAAATACCACAACGGAGACCCCCGGACTGTTGAACAACTTAAGCTGTACATCAAGCAAGAATGGGAAAGAATTCCACCTGAGAAGCTTAAAAAATGTGTCTCCTCAGTTCCCAAACGTTTACTGAGTGTTGTTAAAAGGAAAGGCCATGTAACACAGTGGTGAACATGCCCTTTCCCAACTACTTTGGCACGTGTTGCAGCCATGAAATTCTAAGTTAATTATTATTTCCAAAAAAAATAATAAAGTTAATGAGTTTGAACATCAAATATCTTGTCTTTGTAGTGCATTCAATTAAATATGGGTTGAAAAGGATTTGCAAATCATTGTATTCTGTTTATATTTACATCTAACACAATTTCCCAACTCATATGGAAACAGGGTTTGTATATAGTTTTGTGAAAATGTTTGTCTTCTGTGCAAATTCAAAGAAAGTCAACAATGGAAATGACAAATGAGTTGATACATAGAAGCGTCTTTATTTATGCTTCATTTTGTTTTTGTTCAGTCATAGATGGGCTGTGGCTTGAAGTTTAATTGGTTTGTAGAAACACTGAGATTAAGTCTAATTTCATTGTGTTCCTAATTTTGTTTTTGAAACTGCACCATTTTTTTTTCTCAACATTTTTAACTAACCTGAAGTGTTTTGTCAAGAGGACTATTTCTGATATGTACATTTTCAGAATGTCCTTGTTCTATTTTGGGCCGAAGTAAAACAAAGAAAACAATCTGAAGTTGTCATAGTTGGATTTTTAAGTTATCATGCCATGATTTTACCGGTCCTGAGCTAAAATGAGTTTGACACCCCTGGTTTATGTCAAGGGCCGTCCCTATGTACTATAAATAGTTAGGCCGGTTGTGATTTTGGTCGTTTTAGTCAGGATTACATACGTCCAATTATTTTTACGTATACGTTAGGTTAAAATGTCAGATGTACCATGCTGTCATTTAGGATGCACCCATTCCCAGAAGAATGGAAGTTGCTCTCGTGGAAACTCCTATCTTTTCTTTTATTTTCTATATTTTTTAAGGTTTAAGACCAGGTCTCTCTGCCACACGCCATTCACTCTACTTTGCTATAACTCTATTTAGAGCAGGGGTGTCAAACGTACGGCCCGAGGGCCGGATCAGGTCCGCAAACAGGTTTTATCCGGCCCCTGGGATGAGTTTGCCAAGTATAAAAATGTACCTGAAATTTTTGAATGAAAGAAAAAGCTGTTCTAAATGTGTCCCATTTTGTAGACTTTGTAGGTGATGCTACATATGTACAAAATAAACCACACGATGTTAGTACATCAATTGAGGAAAATTAGCAAACTACTTAAATAACATCCTGTAATTTGATTTTTATATAATTTTTTTATCTTGATGGATTGAAAATTAACACCAATGAGTTGACTGATGAACATTATCACATCATTTATTCAGAAAATATAAATAACGACAAATAAAGTATATATACTATTAACCGCAGCAGGTAATTGTAAAAAAAAGACCCCAATAACATTATGATTTGTACTGTTTTTTTGCCTATATATACGATATTCCGATCTTGTCCAACTCTTAACTACCGATTCCGATATCAACCGATACCGATATATACAGTCGTGGAATTAACACATTATTATGCCTAATTTTGTTGTGATGCCCCGGTGGATGCATTAAACAATGTAACAAGGTTTTCCAAAATAAATCAACTCAAGTTATGGAAAAAAATGCCAACATGGCACTGCCATATTTATTATTGAAGTCACTAAGTGCATTATTTTTTTTTAACATGCCTCAAAACAGCAGCTTGGAATTTGGGACATGCTCTCCCTGAAAGAGCATGAGGAGGTTGAGGTGGGCGGGGTTAAGGGTGGGGGGCGGGGTTGAGGTGGGGGGTAGGGGGTAGCGGGGGGTGTATGTTGTAGCGTCCCGGAAGAGTTAGTGCTGCAAGGGGTTCTGGGTTGGGTGGTCCAAAAATGGCTTTTTGCCAATATCCGATATTCCGATATTGTCCAACTCTTTAATTACCGATATCAATATCAACCGATATATGCAGTCGTGGAATTAACACATTATTATGCCTAATTTGGACAACCAGGTATGGTGAAGATAAGGTACTTTAAAAAAAAATTAATAAAATAAAATAAGATAAATAAATTAAAAACATTTCTTGAATAAGAAAGAAAGTAAAACAATATAAAAACAGTTACATAGAAACTAGTAATTAATGAAAATGAGTAAAATTAACTGTTAAAGGTTAGTACTATTAGTGGACCAGCAGCACGCACAATCATGTGTGCTTACGGACTGTATCCCCTGCAGACTGTATTGATATATATTGATATATAATGTAGGAACCAGAATAATAATAACAGAAAGAAACAACCCTTTTGTGTGAATGAGTGTAAATGGGGGAGGGAGGTTTTTTGGGTTGGTGCACTAATTGTAAGTGTATCTTGGTTTTTTATGTTGATTTAATAAAAAAAATAAATAAATAAATAAAAAAATAAAAACGATACCGATAATAAAAAAAAAATGATACCGATAATTTCCGATATTACATTTTAACGCATTTATCGGCCGATAATATTGGCCTGCTAATCAATATAGATCAATACAGTCTGCAGGGATACAGTCCGTAAGCACACATGATTGTATTTTTTTTATGCCAAAAAAAACAAAAACATCCCCCCATCTTATGCCCCTAATATATATATATATATATATATATATATATATATATATATATATATATATATATATATATATATATTATGGGACATCTCTAGTTCTGGGTATTTGTTCTGTTATGTTTGTTGTGTTACGGTGTGGATGTTCTCCCGAAATGTGTTTGTCATTCTTGTTTGGTGTGGGTTCACAGTGTGGCGCATATTTGTAACAGTGTTAAAGTTGTTTATACGGCCAACCTCAGTGTGACCTGTACGGCTGTTGACCAAGTATGGCTTGCATTCACTTGTGTGTGTGAAAAGCCATAGATATTATGTGACTGGGCCGGCACGCAAAGGCAGTGCCTTTAAGGCACTGCCCCCAATATTGTTGTCTGGGTGGAAATCGGGAGAAATTCGGGAGAATGGTTGCCCCGGGGGATTTTTCGGGAGGGGCACTGAAATTCGGGAGTCTCCCGGGAAAATCGGGTAAGTATGACTGGGTACTTCTCCCTACGTCCGTGTACCACTCCGTTTTAAAAAGTCATACATTTTACTTTTTGAAACCGATACCGATAATTTCCGATATTACATTTTAAAGCATTTATCTCTAATTTGTACAATTTCAGAATGTTCTATTTTAACAAAGGAAACAATCTGAAGTTGTCTTTAATTTCAAGTTATCGTGCCACTTGGGTGTTGATTTTTCTTCATGTGGCCCTCGATCTAAAATGAGTTTGACACCCCTGATTTAGAGCAAACACACAAACAAGTATCAAACGTCTATGTTTTGGGTTTAAAGGCCATGTTTGTTTTCATGGGAAACATTGATTGACTGAGTCTCTCCCCTGGGTGTCATCCATCACGGTGCTGTGATTGTGTCGTTATTGGCACCCAATTGTAACCCGTCTGATCCGTTAGACTCACTAATAATCACTTACGCCCAAAGGAGTAGCGAGTATAGATCGAATGTTTCTGTTTGACTGTCCATCGGCGCCGGCAATGAATTTTTTAAAGCGAGTCACTTCTGCGGACTAATTTTGCTATACAAAAAAAATGCCACGCGGACGCAACAAGGTCACCCGCGACGGGTGGGAAACGTGTGATGAGAAGTGACAGTTAGGAAACGCCATAGTCTGGATCTACATATGAATGGCGGGGCTGCCTCCATGCAGGTGGCATGCGATAAGAGCCCTAATCTAGATGAAGGACCGCGGCGCAGGCCTCCCTTATTAGCTCTGCTCAAGCAAAGGCTGCGGGCAGAATGCTAATACCCACATCTTCCCCGTCCTTTTCCTGTCGCGTTTCCAACGGCCCGCTGCCACTTTCGCTATAGGCAAGGCGGCGTACAAAGAAGGCCAGGGCACGGTGCCAGGTGAGTAACATCAAAACGAGACGGCCAGTAAGGCGACGGAAGGGTGTGCCGCCATTTGATCGAGCCCCGTCCTTGCCGCCATGTAACGCACAAGAGACGCCAGAATACGCCTCAGGGCAAATTGTCATGCATTATGCATGTAGGTTATTCACATAATTATTGATAACGTGCTTCACTTTGGTGATTATTCATACATTAATTATTGCAGCTTCTAACGTGTTAGCATAGATGACAATGTTATTAATGTAAAGACATCTAAAGACTTTTCCTAGAGGCCTGGAAGAATCAAAGATACCCTACTTTTAAACCAATAACAGCCAGCTGTCAGCCCCAGTACCCCAAAGCTGGTTAAATTGCATCACTAACAGTTTTCAACACGGTCGTTTGTTGCTATTAAGACTAGAGATGTCCGATAATGGCTTTTTTGACGATATTGTCCAACTCTTAATTACCGATTCCGATATCAACCGATACCGATATATACAGTTGTGGAATTAACATATTATTATGCCTAATTTTGCTGTGATACCCCCGCTGGATGCATTAAACAATGTAACAAGGTTTTCCAAAATAAATCAACTCAAGTTATGGAAAAAAAATGCCAGCATGGCACTGTCATATTTATTTTTGAAGTCACAAAGTGCATTATTTTTTTTAACATGCCTCAAAACAGCAGCTTTGAATTTGGGACATGCATGAAGAGGTTGAGGTGGGCGGGGTTGGGGGAGGGGGGTTTAGGGGGTAGCGGGGGTGTATATTGTAGTGTCCCGGAAGAGTTAGTGCTGCAAGGGGTTCTGGGTATTTGTTCTGTTGTGTTTATGTTGTGTTACGGTGCGGATGTTCTCCCGAAATGTGTTTGTCATTCTTGTTTGGTGTGGGTTCACAGTGTGGCGCATATTTGTAACAGTGTTAAAGTTGTTTATACGGCCACCCTCAGTGTGACCTGTATGACTGTTGACCAAGTATGCCTGGCATTCTCTTGTTTGTGTGTGAAAAGCCGTAGATATTATGTGATTGGGCCGGCACGCAAGGTTTATTGGCGCTCTGTACTTCTTCCTACGTTCGTGTACACAGGGGCATTTTAAAAAGTCATGAATTTTACTTTTTGAAACCGATACCGATCATTTTGAAACCAATACCGATCATTTCCGGTATTACATTTTAAAGCATTTATCGTCCGATATTATCGGACATCCCTAAAGCTAACGTATGTGTGTTTATTTGTGTCACTGAATAATCTTAAACCCGATGAAATGTCGAAGTTTTTTCGAACAGGCCTTAAAAAGGTGTGTTTTCTACTACTTAAAGGGGAACATTATCACCAGACCTATGTAAGCGTCAATATATACCTTGATGTTGCAGAAAAAAGACCATATATTTTTTTAACCGATTTCCGAACTCTAAATGGGTGAATTTTGGCGAATTAAACGCCTTTCTAATATTCGCTCTCGGAGCGAATCGGGAAGCAATCCGCCATTTTCTCAAACACCGAGTCAAATCAGCTCTGTTATTTTTCGTCTTTTCGACTGTTTTCCGTACCTTGGAGACATCATGCCTCGTTGGTGTGTTGTCGGAGGGTGTAACAACACGAACAGGGACGGATTCAAGTTGCACCAGTGGCCCAAAGATGCGAAAGTGGCAAGAAATTGGACGTTTGTTCCGCACACTTTACCGACGAAAGCTATGCTACGACAGAGATGGCAAGAATGTGTGGATATCCTGCGACACTCAAAGCAGATGCATTTCCAACGATAAAGTCAAAGAAATCTGCCGCCAGACCCCCATTGACTCTGCCGGAGTGTGTGAGCAATTCAGGGACAAAGGTCCTCGGTTGCACGGCAAGCAATGGCGGCAGTTTGTTCCCGCAGACGAGCGAGCTAAACCCCCTGGATGTCTTGGCTCACACCGTCCCGAAGATGATCAAGAGAAGAATATCGACCCTAGCTTCCCTGGCCTGCTGACATAAGGGTATGTCTACAGAATATATTAATTGATGAAAATTGGGCTGTCTGCACTCTCAAAGTGCATGTTGTTGCCAAATGTATTTCATATGCTGTAAACCTAGTTCATAGTTGTTAGTTTCCTTTAATGCCAAACAAACACATACCAGTCGTTGGTTAGAAGGCGATCGCCGAATTCGTCCTCGCTTTCTCCCGTGTCGCTGGCTGTCGTGTCGTTTTCGTCGGTTTCGCTTACATACGGTTCAAACCGATATGGCTCAATAGCTTCAGTTTCTTCTTCAATTTCGTTTTCGCTACCTGCCTCCACACTACAACCATCCGTTTCAATACATTCGTAATCTGTTGAATCGCTTAAGCCGCTGAAATCAGAGTCTGAATCCGAGCTAATGTCGCTATAGCTTGCTGTTCTTTCCGCCATGTTTGTTTGTGTTGGCTTCACTATGTGACGTCACAGGAAAATGGACGGGTGTATATAACGATGGTTAAAATCAGGCACTTTGAAGCTTTTTTTTAGGGATATTGCGTGATGGGTAAAATTTTGAAAAAAACTTCGAAAAATATAATATGCCAATGGGAACTGATTTTTAATGGTTTTAACCCTTCTGCAATTGTGATAATGTTCCCCTTTAAAACAACACAAAAATATGTACAGCTGCCACATCAGTAACTGACTGATGGATAGTTTATTTTTATTTGTATTTGTTGTATCAAAGCCTGTTTGTTTTTTCCGAAGCCATCCTATGGTTTAGATCGCTCGGTCAAAGGAAAAACTTTACAGTTCCAAATTTTTACTTTGGAACTGCAACTTAAAAAGTGATCGTTTGAGCGCCTCTTTTGTCAAAAATCTAATATTACTGTTATAGCATCATTGAAACACCTTTGCATCATAGGGGACGTTTCTATAGCATGTTATTGTTTGTGCAACGTGTTCGGCCGTTTCCATTGTTTCGATAGTTCACGTCTGAGAACTTGACAAAGCATCAATGCAAAGCTAAATAATTAATTGGACTTGCATGTAATTAGGAGTTAATTATTCACCACTCACACACCATTGGAGGTGTACATCCTGCAACAATCAAGTCCATTTGACAATTGATTGCTCACCACAAAGAAAGCTGATGAATATTTGATTAAGCATTTCCAATAGGAAGGTCCAGATCAACACATTTTGGCCTCTAATCCGATCCGATTTCTAGCCCCGATCCGATACTTCCACAATAGATTATAGAACTGAAAAAAGCTGTATCGCAAGTAACTGAAGTAAACACAATGACACGTTTTTATAAAGCTTATCTTTTTGGCACAATATACTCAACAAAAACTACCGTATTTTCCGCACTATAAGGCGCACCGGATTATTAGCCGCACCTTCAATGAATGGCATATTTCATAACTTTGTCCACCAATAAGCCGCCCCGGACTATAAGCCGCGCCTACGCTGCGCTAAAGGGAATGTCAAAAAAACAGTCAGATAGGTCAGTCAAACTTTAATAATATATTAAAAACCAGCGTTCTAACAACTCTGTTCACTCCCAAAATGTACGCAAATGTGCAATCACAAACATAGTAAAATTCAAAATAGTGCAGAGCAATAGCAACATAATGTTGCTCGAACGTTAATGTCACAACACACAAAATAAACATAGCGCTCACTTTCTGAAGTTATTCTTCATTCGTAAATCCTTCGTCTTCGGTGTCCGAAGTGAAAAGTTGGGCAAATTTACGATCCACTGGCAGATGTTGGCGTCGTCTGGCGCTGCCTCCTCGTCTTAGTGAATGTGTGTTCGCCTTCTGTCATCCATTGTTCCCACGCAGTTAGCAGTCTAGCTTCGAATGCCCTGTTGACACCAATATCTAGCGGCTGGAGGTCTTTTGTCAATCCACCCGGAATGACGGCGAGTATTGAATTAAGCGCGTAAGCGTGTCTCTCAATGTGCTGTTATGAGCTAGCAAATATAACAACTACACTACCCAGCATGCAACGATAGTTACGAGCATGCACGGTAGCCCTGAGAAGCTTTGTATGCTGGCAGTTAGAATGTGGTTATGAGCACGCTGTGAGTAAACGTTGAGAACTCAGTTAACACGCCTCGTCTGCATTATTTATAATTAGACAGACAACACACTTAATAGGAGCCATTTTGGGGTCTTTACATAAACACACAAATGGAAATGAAACGTCACATATCCCAGCATGCACCGCGCGCTTCTTCGTCATCCACTGTTCCCACGCAGTTAGCAGTCTAGCTTCGAATGCCCTGTTGACACCAATATCTAGCGGCTGGAGGTCTTTTGTCAATCCACCCGGAATGACGGCGAGTATTGAATTAAGCGCGTAAGCGTGTCTCTTAATGTGCTGTTATGAGCTAGCAAATATAACAACTACACTACCCAGCATGCAACGATAGTTACGAGCATGCGCGGTAGCCCTGAGAAGCGTTGTATGCTGGCAGTTAGAATGTGGTTATGAGCACGCTGTGAGTAAACGTTGAGAACTCAGTTAACACGCCTCGTCTGCATTATTTATAATTAGACAGACAACACACTTAATAGGAGCCATTTTGGGGTCTTTACATAAACACACAAATGGAAATGAAACGTCACATATCCCAGCATGCACCGCGCGCTTCTTCTACGGGGAAAAAAGATGGCGGCTGTTTACCGTAGTTGCGAGACCTAAACTTTATGAAAATGAATCTTAATATTTATCCATATATAAAGCGCACCGGGTTATAAGGCGCACTGTCAGCTTTTGAGAACATTTGTGGTTTTTAGGTGCGCCTTATAGTGCGGAAAATACGGTACTCCCATTTAAATCATGTGGGTTTTGCCCTCAATGCCTTCCTGTTTATAGAGACTTACTTCTTGAGTATAAACAATAACAAAAACGAGCAAAAAAATATTTTTTAATGACAGGATCAAAAGAAAAAGAAAAATATCGATCAAATCACTGACTACCATACTAGGTATCAATAGAATCAACATCTGGATCACACCCCTACTTTACGTTGAAGTTGTAGCGGTTAGTCCTGGTCCTGCTCGATTTGCATGTTTAATTTTTTTTCTAGTCCTCTGAACTGGAAGTAGGGCTGGACCGATAAAACGATATCAATATATATATATATATATATAGCGATAGACACGTCATCGATATCAATATAAAATGCGTTCGATAAAACGTTTAATAAATGTATATTTTTTGGGGGTCGGAAGAAACCGAAAAGAATGAAGCATGCAAAACAGGAAGTGGTCAGTGAGCAATGGGATCAATGGTGTAACAGCATCAAATATCATGTTTGGTTGTATCAAAGAGAAAATAAAAGTGAAGAAATTGTGGATAAAACAGGAAAAGTTACCAAGACAGTATGGCAGTTTTTACAAGTTTTTTTTTCTCCAACGCACCGCTCATCTTTTCTTTTTAACCCGCGTACGTTCAGGACAAAAAGAACTGGTAGGAACTAAAATACAGGATTGTAAAATTAAAATAGGTAACAAAATATAACAAATGTGCTACTTTAAGACAATAATTTGGTCCAATGATATTTATATAATAATTACTGCATAAGATATATTTATTTCCATACTTAAATAAAAATAACAGACCAGTTTAGATGTTCGATCACGTAACTTCCTGGCGGTAAACCTGCAAGAAATTGTTCTTCTCAGGTTTCTCTATGTTTACATGTTCACCCTTTGCACCTATTGTGTTACACTTTATTAGGCATCTCTTACAAATTCCTTAATGTTGAATCTTAATCTAAAGAGGTTATTATTATTATTATAAGTGTTTATTGTGATTTTGCAATTTTGTTTACATTAATTGAGTGCTTTCCACGCTTGTGTTTACATTTCCTTTCATTTATACCTTGATAGCTGAGTGGATTATAATCAGAGGAATAGTTAATTAAGGTATGAAAATAAACATTTAAAAAATATTTCCGTGTGAAGTGAATTATATAGCGCTTTTCTCTAGTGACTCAAAGCGCTTTTTACATAGTGAAACCCAATATCTAAGTTACATTTAAGCCAGTGTGGGTGGCACTGGGAGCTGGTGGGTAAAGTGTCTTGCCCAAGGACACGACGGCGGAAGCGGGGATCGAACCTGGAACCCTCAAGTTGCTGGCACGGCCACTCTACCAACCGAGCTATACCGCCCCGTAAATTACTCACTTCACAACGTCGTCTACTGTATCTGCGGCTTATAGTCTGGCTAATATATGGAAAAATGTTTGTTTCTTCTAAAATGTAGTGGGTGTGGCTCAGGCCCGGCCCTAACCAATCTGGCGCCCTAGGCAAGATTTTAGGTGGCGCCCCCCCACATCGGCAGTGAAGTGTATATACTCACAAGAACCCGAATAGCTTTGTCTTTGACCTTTTTTTTTACTTACAACTATACCTAATATATAAAGGGGTGGAAAAGTGATGATTACCTGCAGGGCAAACATTAGCTAACCAGAAGGCAATAACAATGTAAACAAAAAACACCTGCTTAAAAGATCTAATACAAACATTTATATGCACGTACAACACTTAGAACTTTTAGCATATCAGTATGTGGAATTAAATTATGGAATGGATTAAGTAAAGAAGTTAAAAATTGTTTTGATATGATCCAGTTTAAGAGGTTGTTCAAAATAATAGTGCTTACAGAGTACAAAGAAGAAGAATTATGAGAAATACTTTCAACCTTATTGAAAATAAGATATTCTTCATCTCAGTATGTTAATAATGACTGAATTAATTAATTAATTACATATTACAAAACTGTTGTATACTAATTCATAGATGTTATTTTATTATATAAAAAGGTCAGTAAATGATTCTATATATTTGTAAATGCTTTGAAGTGGGAAAGGGGTAGGATTAAATAAGCTTTGCTTCTTCCTACTCCTTTTCGGGCATGATGTAAAATGAAATGATATGAAATTGTGTGATGTATTATGATGTAAGTGTGTTCATGTTCGAAATAAACTAAAGAAAGAAAGAAATGTCCCTGAGGAATGTAAGGTGGGAGTACTGTAATTACCTAATGTTACATTATTATTTTCCATAACAATTTAGCCCCCTCCACAATATTAACCCGACGTTAAAACAGAACTAGCTATTTATTGATTAGCAATTGCCGAATCATGTAACATTAGCTTAATGCTAAAAAGCCAGGTTACTATCACATTCTGTAACAGACAAATAATTTCATGTAGGCTAACGTTACCTACCTGCTACCTCTGTCTTTTCTCGTTTCTCCTCTTCTTTTCTCTTTTTTCTTCCCTGGGCACCTGACAGTTTTGGCATCTTGTGTTGATTTTTTGATGTGGTGACGTCCAAAAAGAGTCATGATACGGGAAGGGAGGGGGCGCACCGTGCGGGGGGAGGAGGGGGGGGGGGGGGGGGCGTAATGTTGTAACAAATAATATTTCTATTAAATAGGCTTTACTTTGCATTTTAATTAACGTGGGATTATTTTTTGTATTTAGAAATAATAGTACCAACTTCTTCTTCTTTTTTTTTTTCTCCAACATTTGTGGCACTGGCGTGGCGCCCCCTGATGGACGGCGCCCTTAGCATTTGCCTATACGGCCTATGCCACGGGCCGGCCCTGGTGTGGCTTATATACCGGTGCGCTCTATAGTCCGGAAAATGCGGTAATCATACCATAAAATTGCATATGTGTTTTAACGAGCCCAGCACTAAACACTGTGCCACAAGGAACAATTGTTTTTCGAACAGGGTTCATGAACAGAGATGTGTGTGTATTGAAGCAATTTTTTACATGCACTTACCCCTGTACCACCGTGCTGCCCCATATATATATATATATATATAAGTACCTCGGAGTCTTGTTCACGAGTGAGGGAAGAGTGGATTGTGAGATCGACAGGCGGATCGGTGCGGCGTCTTCAGTAATGCGGACGCTGTATCGATCCGTTTTGGTGAAGAAGGAGCTGAGCCGGAAGGCAAAGCTCTCGATTTACCGGTCGATCTACGTTCCCATCCTCACCTATGGTCATGAGCTTTGGGTCATGACCGAAAGGACAAGATCAAGTGTACAAGCGGCCGAAATGAGTTTCCTCCGCCGAGTGGCGGGGCTCTCCCTTAGAGATAGGGTGAGAAGCTCTGTCATCCGGGAGGAGCTCAAAGTAAAGCAGCTGCTCCTCCACATCGAGAGGAGCCAGATGAGGTGGTTCGGGCATCTGGTCAGGATGCCACCCGAACGCCTCCCTAGGAAGGTGTTTCGGGCACGTCCGACCGGTAGGAGGCCACGGGGAAGACCCAGGACCAGAGGTGGGTAGTAACGCGCTACATTTACTCCGTTACATCTACTTGAGTAACTTTTGGGATAAATTGTACTTCTAAGAGTAGTTTTAATGCAACATACTTTTACT
Organism: Nerophis lumbriciformis; assembly: GCF_033978685.3. NCBI lineage: Eukaryota > Metazoa > Chordata > Actinopteri > Syngnathiformes > Syngnathidae > Nerophis > Nerophis lumbriciformis. Next base: position 52,244,397 of record NC_084553.2, on the reverse strand, counting down.
TTTACTTAAGTATATTTATAGAGAAGGAACGCTACTTTTACTCCGCTACTTTTATCTACATTCAGCTCGCTACTCGCTACTAATTTTTATCGATCTGTTAATGCACGCTTTGTTTGTTTTGGTCTGTCAGACAGACCTTCAAAGTGCCTGCCTTACTGGTGACGTTTCACTTCGTTCCACCAATCAGATGCAGTCACTGGTGACGTTGGACCAATCAAACAGAGCCAGGTGGTCACATGACCTGACTTAAACAAGTTGAAAAACTTATGGGGGTGTTACCATTTAGTGGTCAATTGTACGGAATGTGTACTGTACTGTGCAATCTACTAATACAAGTTCCAATCAATGAATCAAAAGTGTGAAGGAATAAAGATACTTTTTCATTCCAACCATACATCACGTCAAAAGCCTAAAAACTGACCGCACATGAGGACGTTCCTGTCTTCACAATAAAAGTGCCGCTCCATCGCGCCTGCGCTTTCAAAACAAGAGTCTCCGAAAGCCAGCGCAAACAAGCTAGCAAGCTACGGAGTTTGACGCCAATATATTTCTTGTAAAGTGTATAAAAACGAATATGGAAGCTGGACAACTAAGATGCCAAAAACTCACCACTTTCATGTGGTATTAGACAGAAAGGAGGAACTTTTCTTCTCCATTTGAAAACGTGGACGTTATCATCACGACTGTCTGATTACAATCAACGCAAGTCATCAGAATCAGGTAATACACCAACTTATATTCTAGTCTTCATGAAAGAAAGGAATCTATATGTTAAACATGCATGTATATTCATTAAAACACCTTTAACATGTAAACAAAAACAGCAAAATAAATACATATAAATTATATACTGTATATATCAATGTATATGTATGTATATATCAATGTATATATATATATATATATATATATATATATATATATATATATATATATATATATATGATATGAGTGTGTATGTTACTCATCAGTTACTCAGTACTTGAGTAGTTTTTTCACAACATACTTTTTACTTTTACTCAAGTAAATATTTGGGTGACTACTCCTTACTTTTACTTGAGTAATAAATCTCTAAAGTAACAGTACTCTTACTTGAGTACAATTTCTGGCTACTCTACCCACCTCTGCCCAGGACACGCTGGGAAGACTATCTCTCCCGGCTGGCCTGGGAACGCCTCGGGATCCCCCGGGAGGAGCTGGACGAAGTGGCTGGGGAGAGGGAAGTCTGGGCTTCCCTGCTTAAGCTGCTGCCCCCGCGACCCGACCTCGGATAAGCGGAAGAAGATGGATGGATGGATGGATATATATATATATATATATATATATATATATATATATATATATACTGTATATATATATATATATATATATATATATATATATACACACATATTAGGGTTGTGAACGATTAACCGATGCGACCGAGTATTCGATTCAACAAGTGAGCGATTAGGCTGCATCGGTAGCAGACTCCTCAATCAATGCGAATAATTCATGAATTCCTAGCTGAATCGGTTATAGAGTCATGGATCGGTTATCGCGAGACTTTGCATGGGTTGGCTAGATTACAATATGCGCCAGCGTCTCTAAAACAACGCGAGAGCTGAAGCTACTCGCCAAACGCGGTAGCCGCCTAGCTAGTATTAGCACGAGTGATAAACAAGGGACAACACGGAAAATGAAGGAGGAGAACGAAAGTGTCAGTCTGACCGAAGGTGATAATGGACCGAGAAAGATTTGCAACGCATCGGGGAGACAGAAATCCAAAGTGTGGAAAGTTTTTGGGTTTTATAAGAAGGAAGGGAAGCTCGACAGAAGCCATGCTATTTGTAAATTGTGTCGAGCATCGTTAAAGTACACTGGCAGCAGGTTGAAATATTGAATCTTTGTTACCTACCTCTAGTGTTCAAAACTATGCTCAGGCTGAATATATATATATATATATATATATATATATATATATATATATATATATATATATATATATATATATATATATATATATATATATATATATATACATATATATTTTTTTAATTTATTTATTTATTCATTTATTATATATATATATATATATATATATATATATATACTGTATATATTTTATTAATTCATTTATATATGTATATATATATATATATATATATATATATACTGTATATATTTTATTAATTCATTTATATATATATATATATATATATATTTATATTTATATATTTATATTGTATTTTTGTTATTATTATAATTATGAAAATCAATTATTAATATAAATTATAACATGAATTAATTTATATTATTATACATCATATACATTTTTTAAATATAAAATATTAAAAACAATATTTTATTTTAATAAAAGCCAAAATAAATAAATAAAACAACACTCAATAATTTGGAGGGTTTAGGGATATTTTAGCAAGCCATTTGGCCCCCTAAAAAGGCCTAAGTTAATGTTTTTTTATATTTAATATATATTATATTATTGTGCCTCACAATACGAAGGTCCTGAGTAGTCTTGGGTTCAATCCCGGGCTCGGGATCTTTCTGTGTGGAGTTTGCATGTTCTCCCCGTGACTGCGTGGGTTCCCTCCGGGTACTCCGGCTTCCTCCCACCTCCAAAGACATGCACCTGGGGATAAGTTGATTGGCAACACTAAATTGGCCCTAGTGTGTGGATGTGAGTGTGAATGTTGTCTGTCTATCTGTGTTGGCCCTGCGATGAGGTGGCGACTTGTCCAGGGTGTACCCCGCCTTCCGCCCGATTGTAGCTGAGATAGGCTCCAGCGCCCCCCGCGACCCCAAAGGGAATAAGCGGTAGAAAATGGATGGATGGATGGATATTATTGTTATATTACATTCTATATTATATTTGTATATTTTATACTGAGTATGTACACAGTATGTGGGGCGGTGATGTTACGTTTAGAGTGGAATGGGCCTTTCAGGAGTCTAATAATAACAAATAAGTAACAATACACAATTTTACACAAATTAATTCCTGTTTAGGGCCACACAAAGCCTAAGGCCGAGTAAACCGCCCAGATTCCGGTACACTTTTTTAGAACAGTATTCACGTTCAATAATCTGTAAATGTGTCTTGACTTCACCGGCTCTGTCTGCACAAGCTGCTGACCTCTCAGTGAAGTCTTTGGTGAATCCACATCATCATTCCTCCTCCTTTGCACCAGCTGAAACCTTAGCCCCTCTCAGGGCTGAGGCATTCTGGGATGTTTCCAGCCTAGCCGCCAGCAAGAAGGTGCAGGGGGGTGGGGGGGGGGCGCTCATATTGGGACCGCCGGAGCCAAGGCGGCGATCCAGTTACCCTTCAGTGTGTTGCATTACCCGCACAAAAAGAGCACGTTTGCTCGCGCTAATCAGCGCTAATGCTATTGTCATCGATGGAGTGAAACATCATTCTTGAGAGGCATTCTTCCACCCTAATTGACTTTTTAAGCAGTCTGGGCCCACGCGGCGATACCACAGACCAGGTGGGCCGGGTGGAAACGCGGCTTATCGTTTTTTTTTGCGTTGACGTGATAAGATGGCGCCCACAAGAGAGACAAGTAGCGCCCGCCAAAATGGCAGCGTCTTGGTAAATAATGCAGAAAGCCTCTCTGCCGAGCTCAGAAGGGAGCGTATTGATTTTGTCTTAGATGAGGTCTCTGAAACCTCATTTACTCCTCTTGTCATCATGGCGGAACATCAGTGTCTGACAAGCTGAACCCCCCCTCCCCTCCTCCACCCCCAAGCCGAACCCAACCTGAGTCTGGCGGCCATCTTGGAAACTGTTGAGGGATGCTAATGTGCGCGAGCATTAGCACCGTCGTCTTCCAGGGCGGCTGTTGACAGAGTGCCGGCGTGATAAGATGCATGGGCTGAGATAGCGCTGCTGCTGACTAACCATTGTGCCGTCTAAATAAAGCCCCCGTGTTTAAACACTGATCTGAATCTTATTGGGTTTCAGTGTAAACAAACGGGGACGCACCAGGTGGACCGGCTTCTTAGCAGCAGTGGAATTTGGCCACGAGTAGGGATGGAACAATATGAAAATTCAATATTTACTAGGAGTGTGAAAAAAAATCGATTCGAATTCGAATCGCGATTCTCACGTTGTGCGATTCAGAATCGATTCTCATTTTTTTTAAATCTATTTATTGCCCTCCCGGTAACAATTAGAGATGCTACCTCAGTAGAAGCATTTAAGTCCCATCTTAAAACTCATTTGTATACTCTAGCCTTTAAATAGCCCCCCTGTTAGACCAGTTGATCTGCCGTTTCTTTTCTTTTCTTTTCTCCCCTGCTCCCCTTTTCCTTGAGGGGGGGGGGGCACAGGTCCGGTGGCCATGGATGAAGTGCTGGCTGTCCAGAGTCGGGACCCGGGGTGGACCGCTCGCCTGTGCATCGGCAGGGAACATCTCTGCGCTGCTGACCCGTCTCCGCTCGGGATGGTGTCCTGCTGGCCCCACTATGGACTGGACTCTTACTATTATGTTGGATCCACTATGGACTGGACTCTCACAATATTATGTCAGACCCACTCGACATCCATTGCTTTCGGTCTCCCCTAGAGGGGGGGGGGTTACCCACATATGCGGTCCTCTCCAAGGTTTCTCATAGTCATTCACATCGACGTCCCACTGGGGTGAGTTTTTCCTTGCCCGTATGTGGGCTTTGTACCGAGGATGTCGTTGTGGCTTGTGCAGCCCTTTGAGACACTTGTGATTTAGGGCTATATAAATAAAGATTGATTGATTGATTGATTATTTATTTAAATTTTTTTTAATATTTTTTTTAAATTAATCAATCCAACAAAACAATACACAGCAATACCATAACAATGCAATCCAATCCCAAAACCAAACCCGACCCAGCAACACTCAGAACTGCAATAAACAGAGCAATTGAGAAAAGACAAAAATTAAATAAAAAATGTATCACAATTAAAACATTTTTAATTGTGATTAATGTATTTCAGTTGCTTAATATTGATCAAATATTCATCACATTGAATTCCACCGGCATATATTTTGTACTACCTCATACTCTCAGTTAGCATTTAGCATTTTTGCAGTTAGCATTTTAACCATTTGGTCTGTTGAGGACGTGGCTTATGGCTGTAAAATGAAAATAAATATAAACAAAGTTAATGAAACTACACATTACTTTTGTTTTATAGTCGACCCCCCCCCCACACGTGTCACATGACGGCGTCCTCTTCAAACAAACCCACACCTTCTCACTCCTCTCTGAGCCACAGGGCAGTGATTTCCGTGTATACATAAATGGCAGTCGGGATTCTTTTTGATTAAACGGGCCAGGAATTATGCACAAAGACGCCATTCTATGTAATTAAACTAATTAAAGAGCATCATTAATAAAATATCAGCCGTGCCAGCTGTTTACAGTGCGCGCCAGGGGCCCGGGGACGCGCGGAGACGGGATGGGGAGCGACATTGTGTTTTTTAATATGTGCTTTTAAGGGGACCCCGTGGCGAAGGTTCTCTCCGGGGACACGGGCCCCCTCAGACAAAACAACAAGTAATATCAACAACAAAACTTGAAAACGACAACACACAGTAAAGAAACCAAGTCTGTTTGTCTTCATGTATATGTACACACATTATTAGTCCACGTTGTTTCTCATTAATTTAGGTACATCATCACGAGCCAATAAACTTATTTTGCAGATTCCGATAAAAAAGCAGAACAGGTATTGTTTCTATTCAAAACATTTTTAAATAATGGATCACTCTATGCAGGGAATATCTATCCTTGGATGTGTATATTCGGCATTAAACATTTTTTAATATAACTATGATAATATGAAAATATTTCAGTAATAATTGTATTTACATTGATGAACACTTATTTGGTGTATTTACTATCCCAAAATATGTTGATGACATAAGCGCTTTGAGTGTCTATAAAAGCGCTGTATAAATCTAATCCATTATTATTACATTAAGATTACTATACTCCTCCAATATAATAAGTAAGTACAGTACGTGGAAATTGGTAACGGTTTTCAATGGCGTCATATTTTGATACTTTTGTCTGTTCATAAATGTTAGTTTAGTAATAAAATATGTTTTTTTTTATTTAACTTTCAACCCTAAGCTGATCATGATAATTATGCTGTCCAATTAAATCTTCATTTTTGACACTTCTGAGTCTTATTTGCAAGTATGCGTTGATTATTTTTTTTTAGGTGTGTTGCCGTAATCAAGAAGTAGTCTTTGCCATTAGGTTAAATGTGCCAGTCGTGTCTTCTGTTGAGTCCTACAAAGTGTTTATACTGCAAGTATTGTACTTATTACACACCAGCTGTTTGATTGTAACGCGCATCTTAGTTAGACTTAGACTAGACTTAGACGTCCTTTTATTGTCATTCAAATTTGAAATTTACAGTACAGATAAGAACGGAATTTTGTTGAATTAGCTCCTTGTAGTGCAGGATAAAAGAGCAATAAGGTGCAGATATAAATACATAGATTACTATACGGATAAATATAATGCACTTTTGCATATTCATCCACGTTTATGGATGTATGTTATATTGTCTTTATATTCCAGTGTGTTAATCCTGTTTTTGGGGGGGAATTGAAGGGATTATTATGATGCGTTGAACAGTTTTATGGCCTGAGGGAAGAAGCTGTTACAGAAACTGGAGGTTCCGCTACGGAGGCTGCGGAACCTCTTTCTAGAGTCCAGCAGTGAAAACAGTCCTTGGTGGGGGTGGGAGGAGTCTCTGCAGATTTTCTGAGTCCTGGTAGTTTTCATTACAAAATTTGGAGGTGTATACATTGCCATGTAAAATCGCTAATGCTAATCCGTAGCATGTTAATGGCATATTCAATATTCTGTCAATTTAACAATTGATTTTGGCTAATGAATCATATATATATATATATATATATATATATATATATATATATATATATATATATATATATATATATATATATATATATATATATACAGTATATATATACAGTATATATATACATACATATACATATACATACATACATACACACACATATATATATATATATTTATATATATTTATATATATATATATATATATATATATATACACATATAATGTGTGTGTATATATATATACATATATATGATTCATTAGCCGTAAATCAAAGGTGTTCATAGAGCATTAAAAAAATCTGTTGCAATACATCTGTTGAAATACGTCAGTCTAAATACGTTTTTCAACATTACGAGGGCCCTCTAGACACAACATAACGCCCTTCAGTCACCTTTAAACTATTTTAATCCAGTGTAGTAATGCTGGATGAGGCTGAGCCAATCAGTGGCTACATTAGGCTACTGAACAGCTCGCTCTAATTGGTTTTGTCTCGTGTGTTGGCAAATACTACAATTATATTAATATTTGTTAGTTAATTTTGCCGTTTTTACAAAATGTTGTAGAATACCCTTGACAAGAATCTCCAATGTGTTGAAGCCGCAATCTTTGAAACACAATATTCTTTATCGATACCAGTATTCGTAGGTACCCTAATCAGTACTTTATGTACGGTATTTTGTCTCAATCAAATTGTGAAGAAATGCATTTTTCTTAGCATTTTTATCAGCACAAGACGTTGTGCACCAGCAACATCATGATATAACATCTCACAGCAGGGAAGTATGTTACCAACACCTGCTTTTTAAGTCTTAAACATGTCAACTATGTTTGCTAATGCAGTTGTTGCGTCATCATCTTGTAAAGACCGCACAGATCCATCATTGTGCTTCTATTCATTACAATTATCCAGCCATCCATTTTCTACCGCTTGTCCCTATAATAACATTTAAATAATATTAATAGAATACATAATAATAATGTAATGTATTCATGTTCGTTCACAGACCTTTAATATGATATATCATATCAAATATATAATATAGATCAATACAATCAATTAGCATGTTAGGCGGGTGTGCGTCTCGTAACAATGGGAATTGTTAGTCATGTTTATGTTACGCATTTAAATGATAGACCGGAAGCCATATTGAGTGTTGACAGCTACCAATTTATAAATAAAAAGACCCGGTGATTATTTATGCTTTTTTGAGTGGATTAGTATTGGCCTATGGATTACTGGATTGCTTAGAGGACAGTCGGGTTGATGAAGAAAGCCAATAGCGGCGGTCGCAAGTTAAGTGGCGTTCACTTCAAATGTATTAGCGTGTGTGACTTTGAGGGACATTTGAGGGGGAATCCATTTTGTTCTGTTCAGGAGGAACAGTGTGGTTTTCGTCCTGGTCGTGGAACTGTGGACCAGCTCTATACTCTCGGCAGGGTCCTTGAGGGTGCATGAGAGTTTGCCCAACCAGTCTACATGTGCTTTGTGGACTTGGAGAAGGCATTCGACCGTGTCCCTCGGGAAGTCCTGTGGGGAGTGCTCAGAGAGTATGGGGTTTCGGACTGTCTGATTGTGGCGGTCCGCTCCCTGTATGATCAGTGTCAGAGCTTGGTTCGCATTGCCGGCAGTAAGTCGGACACGTTTCCGGTGAGGGTTGGACTCCGCCAAGGCTGCCCTTTGTCACCGATTCTGTTCATAACTTTTATGGACAGAATTTCTAGGCGCAGTCAAGGCGTTGAGGGGATCCGGTTTGGTGGCTGCAGGATTAGGTCTCTGCTTTTTGCAGATGATTTGGTCCTGATGGCTTCATCTGGCCAGGATCTTCAGCTCTCACTGGATCGGTTCGCAGCTGAGTGTGAAGCGACTGGGATGAGAATCAGCACCTCCAAGTCCGAGTCCATGGTTCTCGCCCGGAAAAGGGTGGAGTGCCATCTCCGGGTTGGGGAGGAGATCTTGCCCCAAGTGGAGGAGTTCAAGTACCTCGGAGTCTTGTTCACGAGTGAGGGAAGAGTGGATCGTGAGATCGACAGGCGGATCGGTGCGGCGTCTTCAGTAATGCGGACGCTGTATCGATCCGTTGTGGTGAAGAAGGAGCTGAGCCGGAAGGCAAAGCTCTCAATTTACCGGTCGATCTACGTTCCCATCCTCACCTATGGTCATGAGCTTTGGGTTATGACCGAAAGGACAAGATCACGGGTACAAGCGGCCGAAATGAGTTTCCTCCGCCGGGTGGCGGGGCTCTCCCTTAGAGATAGGGTGAGAAGCTCTGTCAAGCCGCTGCTCCTCCGCATCGAGAGGAGCCAGATGAGGTGGTTCGGGCATCTGGTCAGGATGCCACCCGAGCGCCTCCCTAAGGAGGTGTTTAGGGCATGTCCGACCGGTAGGAGGCCACGAGGAAGACCCAGGACACGTTGGGAAGACTATGTCTCCCGGCTGGCCTGGGAACGCCTCGGGATCCCCCGGGAGGAGCTGGACGAAGTGGCTGGGGAGAGGGAAGTCTGGGCTTCCCTGCTTAGGCTGCTGCCCCCGCGACCCGACCTCGGATAAGCGGAAGAAGATGGATGGATGGATGGATCCATTTTGTGTGCTCCAAACTGTGTGCGGTGTTGCTTCCTTATTTGTCATTATTCCAAGCTGATTATCATCTATACCCGTGTGTAGTAGTGGCACTTGAACTGAATATGACAGCGTGTCAGAATGATGACGGTCAGCTGGATAAAAAAAAATACAAAATACTGATAGCAGTACCATTAATCCAGAGTCTTAACAGTCTTCCTGGACCGACCCAAATGGGAACCAGTACCAAAAAAGTGGTACACGGTAGGGTTGTACGGTATACCGGTATTAGTATAGTACCGCTATACTAATGAATCATATTTGGTTCTATAACGCCTCTAAAAAGTACCGGTACGCATCATATACATAATATAATATACATTAAAATGTTTATAAACTCAGGAAATACGTCCCTGCACACATGAGGACTTTGAATATGACCAATGTATAATCCTGTAACAACTTGGTATCGAATTGATACCCAAATTTGTGGTATCATCCAAAACTAATGTAAAGTATCAAACAACAGAAGAATAAGTGATTATTACATTTTAACAGAAGTGTAGATGGAACATGTTAAACGAGAAAGTATGCAGATATTAACAGTAAATTAACAAGTAGATTAATAATTAATTTTCTACCACTTGTCCTTAATAATTTTGACAAAATAAAAGAATGGAAAATGACACAATATGTTACTGCATACGTCAGCAGCTAAATTACGAGCCTTTGTTTGCTTACTTACTACTAAAAGACAAGTTGTCTTGTACGTTCACTATTTTATTTTAAGGACAAATTCGCAATAAGAAACATATGTTTAATGTACCGTCAGATTTTTTGTTAAAATAAATCCAATAATGCATATTTTTGTGGTCCCCATTATTTAGAAAAGTATCGAAAAGTACCGAAAAGTATCAAAATTAATTTAGGCACCGGTACCGGTACCAAAATATTGGTATCGGGACAACACTATTCCAATATATGAATCTTGAAAGGGTTCATTAATTGTCTAACGTTTTATCACAATTTATTGATGAATTGCCTATCGTTTAGTTCCTACTTTCACCACAACAAGGCAGAGACCTGCCACATTTTGCTGGACAAAATATTGTCCTGCTTTGATTCCTTTGACCATTTCTTTGTCGTCCTTTATACAGGCTTAGCAGTTTTTAACTTATGCCTTAACCTCTAAAGGCCTTAGTGGCCACATGCGTGGACAGCACCTTTTAGCTCTTATTTCCAAAATTGTGTACACTACTGAATTGGGGTCTTATGCCGACATACGGACACTTATACTGCTATCTGATGGTGTCAGAAGAGTATAACATACAATGGAATTTGGAAAAAAAAAGTGTAAAAATAAAAATTAACATGTCACTACACATGAAGTACACGTTTGTTACAGTACATCATACAAAAATATGATTTTTAGTTGTTATTCTAATTAGGGTCCAATAAGCCCAAATAGCATAGAGAAATACAAAAAAAGAATGTAAACAAACAGCTTGGGCCTTAAAGGGGAACATTATCACAATTTCAGAAGGGTTAAAACCATTAAAAATCAGTTCCCAGTGGCTTATTTTATTTTTCGAAGTTTTTTTCAAAATTTTACCCATCACGCAATATCCCTAAAAAAAGCTTCAAAGTGCCTGATTTTAACCATCGTTATATACACCCGTCCATTTTCCTGTGACGTCACATAGTGATGCCGATGCAAACAAACATGGCGCATAGAACAGCAAGCTATAGCGACATTAGCTCGGATTCAGACTCGTATTTCAGCGGCTTAAGCGATTCAACAGATTACGCATGTATTGAAACGGATGGTTGTAGTGTGGAGGCAGGTAGCGAAAACGAAATTGAAGAAGAAACTGAAGCTATTGAGCCATATCGGTTTGAACCGTATGCAAGCGAAACCGACGAAAACGACACGAGAGCCAGCGACACGGGAGAAAGCGAGGACAAATTTGGCGATCGCCTTCTAACCAACGATTGGTATGTGTTTGTTTGGCATTAAAGGAAGCTAACAACTATGAACTAGGTTTACAGCATATGAAATACATTTGGCAACAACATGCACTTTGAGAGTGCAGACAGCCCATTTTTCCTCAATTAATATATTCTGTAGACATACCCTCATCCGCTCTCTTTTCCTGAAAGCTGATCCGTCCAGTCCAGTTGGAAATGCATCTGCTTTGAGGGTCGCAGGATATCCACACATTCTTGCCATCTCTGTCGTAGCATAGCTTTCGTCGGTAAAGTGTGCGGAACAAACGTCCAATTTCTTGCCACTTTCGTGTTGTTACACCCTCCGACAACACACCGACGAGGCATGACGTCTCCAAGGTACGGAAAACAGTCGAAAAAACGGAAAATAACTGAGCTGATTTGACTCGATGTTTGTAATGTGTTTGAGAAAATGGCGGATTGCTTCCCGATGTGAATAATAGAAAGGCGTTTAATTCGCCAAAATTCACCCATTTAGAGTTCGGAAATCGGTTAAAAAAATATATGGTCTTTTTTCTGCAACATCAAGGTATATATTGACGCTTACATAGGTCTGGTGATAATGTTCCCCTTTAAGAGGTTAAGTCAAGAAGAGGTGAATAAAACAGTGAGTGATCAGAGAGTCCAAAATCTGCACGGGGGGAAAAGAGCGATAAGAGTCCTTTATTACTGTGTAGCAGTGGTCCAATGTGTTAGCTTTCCTGGTGGGACATCAGAGTAACTTTGGTACTGCTACCAGTACCAAAATATTGGAATCGTGACAACACTAGTACACAGTATACATCACTATTTATGAATGAAAAAATAGTACTTTGGGTCAAGGTTTACTTATTTGCTGAGAAAAATAAACCAGCGTTGCTCTTTTCGTCCAACATGTGTTGAGTGCTGTCAGTGGCAATGAGACACTGATACATGAGGCATGACCCCACTGGTGGTGGACATGCTGATAAAGGAGCAATGGACGCGGTGAAATAGAGCCCCAATTAATAATGCATTCGTGTCCGACTGTCTGGCCCCAAGGACGGAAGTGGCTGAGGTCACGCGTCCTTCTCAAGTGGTCCCCGACACCCCCGTCCTTACGCGATCCGACTCGTGTTGCAGCTGTGGGAAAACGATGTGGCTCATAGTTATGATGGCTGACGTGTCCGCGCGCACGCTGCAGCTGCGTGTTGACGGATGGCGGCGGAGGTGACCTCTCTTAAGAGCGGTCACTAGCGAGGGCCCGGCAGTGACCTTTGGCCACTTAGCCACATTAATCACCGGCCTCCCCTCCTCGCCGTTATCAGCCTCGCTGAAAGCTACTGTCCAGCCTCGCAGCCTTCAACTCCTCCCCCCCCCCCTTGTCTCCTCTCGGAGCATTCATAAGGCTCTCATCAGGCCTCAGACGGCAGGTATCACTCCATCACTACACGTTTATCAGGGCCGCCTCTTATCAGCAAGAAAAGGGGGGCTCCAATGTGGAAATAGGATCCCTGCCGCTGATAAGGTCGGCGTGGATTATACCGGGCTTTCCTCCATCAGATAGCCAGGCAGGAATGGGTTACAGGCCGGAACATTCTGCCATTGTTTTTAGGGGCACCGCTGATTGAGAAAATGCAACAAAAAAAAGAAGGGGTTGAAAGAAAGGGTAAGAATGTGCATTTTTTTGTGAAATAAAGATAAAAAATTAACTTTTTGGGGGAATTTTGCCTATCGTTCACAATCATTATGGAAGACATGACGACGGATGGATTTTTTTCTTAAAGGGGAACATTATCACCAGACCTATGTAAGCGTCAATATGTACCTTGATGTTGCAGAAAAAAGACCATATATTTTTTTAACCGATTTCCGAACTCTAAATGGGTGAATTTTGGTGAATTAAACGCCTTTCTAATATTCGCTCTCGGAGCGATGACGTCACAACGTGGAAGCAATCCGCCATTTTCTCAAACACCGAGTCAAATCAGCTCTGTTATTTTCCGTTTTTTCGACTGTTTTCCGTACCTTGGAGACATCATGCCTCGTCGGTGTGTTGTCGGAGGGTGTAACAACACGAACAGGGACGGATTCAAGTTGCACCAGTGGCCCAAAGATGCGAAAGTGGCAAGAAATTGGACGTTTGTTCCGCACACTTTACCGACGAAAGCTATGCTCCGATAGAGATGGCAAGAATGTGTGGATATCCTGCGACACTCAAAGCAGATGCATTTCCAACGATAAAGTCAAAGAACTCTGCCGCCAGACCCCCATTGAATCTGCCGGAGTGTGTGAGCAATTCAGGGACAAAGGACCACGGTAGCACGGCAAGCAATGGCGGAAGTTTGTTCCCGCAGACGAGCGAAGATGATCAAGAGAAGAATATCGACCCTAGCTTCAAAACCGGACAGATCAGCTTTCAGGAAAAGAGAGCGGATGAGGGTATGTCTACAGAATATATTAATTGATGAAAATTGGGCTGTCTGCACTCTCAAAGTGCATGTTGTTGCCAAATGTATTTCATATGCTGTAAACCTAGTTCATAGTTGTTAGTTTCCTTTAATGCCAAACAAACACATACCAATCGTTGGTTAGAAGGCGATCGCCGAATTCGTCCTCGCTTTCTCCCGTGTCGCTGGCTGTCGTGTCGTTTTCGTCGGTTTCGCTTGCATACGGTTCAAACCGATATGGCTCAATAGCTTCATTTTCTTCTTCAATTTCGTTTTCGCTACCTGCCTCCATACTACAACCATCCGTTTCAATACATGCGTAATCTGTTGAATCGCTTAAGCCGCTGAAATCCGAGTCTGAATCCGAGTCTGAATCCGAGCTAATGTTCTTTCCGCCATGTTTGTTTGTGTTGGCTTCACTATGTGACGTCACAGGAAAATGGACGGGTGTTTATAACGATGGTTAAAATCAGGCAGTTTTGAAGCTTTTTTTAGGGATATTGCGTGATGGGTAAAATTTTGAAAAAAACTTTGAAAAATATAATAAGCCACTGGGAACTGATTTTTAATGGTTTTAACCATTCTGAAATTGTGATAATGTTCCCCTTTAATTTATTGTAAATATTCAATAAACATAAATTAAAGTCCGCTTACACCTGAGCCAATGGGCGCTCCACTATTGTTGTCACGGTTGGGTCGCATGTTTATGCGTGGGTCGTTCTCCCGGGATGCAGACGGAACTCCGGACGAAGTATGCAGGTTAAAAAAAAGATATATTGTCCATAAATCATGCAAAACACAACAATACGTAAAAGCGTTCCTATGGTATGGGAGCTATGGCGAAGCTTAGCGCATGAACTAGAATCAAGAAACATAGAAATAGTCAGCGTAACGTCTTGCAGAAGCAAATAAGGAAGCCAGACCGAGTGTGGCGAACAGTGGGAATAAGTAGCTCTCTGATTAGTGCCCGGCAGCAGGTGAGCGTGCCGAACACTAATCAAAACCAGTCTGCAACCAAAACACAAACCCAGGGGTGCTCAAGACAGGAACTGAGGGAGTCAAAAAACTAAACAGAACATGACCCAGGCAACGGATCATGACAATTGTGTCCATAAAACCCAATAAGTAACCATTCAAAAACAGCCAACAATACTCCATTCACATTTCGTGACTTGAATATTAACCAAGTATTAGTGATGTTGTTATTATCAGCGCTAATGCAGACAAACTATTTATAGCGTGTGTGTGAGTGGTTTGCTGCTTCCTCGCTTCCTTGCTCCCTGTAAGTTTATTCTAGATCATAAATCATGCCTCTCACTTGGACAGAAGAAGTCTGAGTAGGTATTCCGACAAGTTGGTACACTTTGACAGCCATTTAGGACCTGGAACTGGCCAGAACGACAGGGAAAGACTATTGTTTCCCCACCCTGTTTCTTTGTGAGGATTATGTGACATTCTTCATCTAAATGGGAATATATGAACATCCTTGCAGTCGGCATACGAATGACAGCAGACCTTGCACAGTAAGTGATGTTTGGCTTGTTTGGCTCGTTTGGCCTGTTTGTGAAGTGAAGTGAAGTGAATTATATTTATATAGCGCTTTTCTCTAGTGACTCAAAGCGCTTTTACATAGTGAAACCCAATATCTAGGTTACATTTAAACCAGTGTGGGTGGCACTGGGAGCAGGTGGGTAAAGTGTCTTGCCCAAGGACACAACGGTAGTGACTAGGATGGCGGAAGTGGGGATCGAACCTGCAACCCTCAAGTTGCTGGCATAGCTCGGTTATAGAGTGGTTATAGAGGTTTGGCTCTCATTAAGTCTGCAGTGAATAATAATCAGTGATGAGGAAAAAAAAGAAGCAAATATTGTGATGCGTTTTTTAAATTAATGCACCACATATGCTTAAAATGATCAAAATACGTAAATAATAAACGTTATTATAAATTTGCTCGTTATTACATTACATATATACTTACATCATGTCTATGAAAACCTTAATGGGGGTGTTTGGATGGTTTTTTTAAGGGTTTTATAGGCAGAATAGAGCGACTCACATAGGCTCCATTGTAAGCGGACTTTTGATCGCATTTATTTCATGACAACGATAGGCAAAATTCCCAAATAATTTGCGGTTCCCCTTATATATGCATATTTAGGGGTACACAAAAAATGTACAGTATTCACATCTGAATCGAGATTCCTAATAATAAAAAATCGTATAAAAAGTATTTTGTTTAACGAGTACCGTATTTTCCGCACTATAAGGCGCACCTAAAAACCACAAATTTTCTCAAAAGCTGACAGTGCGCCTTATAACCCGGTGCGCTTTATATATGGATAAATATTAAGATTCATTTTCATAAAGTTTCGGTCTCGTAACTACGGTAAACAGCCGCCATCTTTTTCCCCGGTAGAACAGGAAGCGCTTCTTCTTCTACGCAAGCAACCGCCAAGGTAAGCACCCGCCCCCATAGAACAGGAAGCGCTTCTTCTTCTACTGTAAGCAACCACCCGCCCGCGTAGAAGAAGAAAAAGCGCGCGGATATTATCATTTCCTTTGTGTGTTTACATCTGTAAAGACCACAAAATGGCTCCTACAAAGCGACAGGGATCCGGTTCATGAAAAGACGCAATCTCTCCATCCGCACACGGATTACTATTTCACAGCAACTGATATTCCTGTGAACCGCACTGTGGATACAACGGGAGCACGTACGGTGAATATTCGCACCACAGGGAATGAGAAGTCATCCTTCACTGTGGTTCTAGCTTGCCATGCTAATGGCCAGAAACTTCCACCCATGGTGATATTCAAAAGGAAGACCTTGCCAAAAGAGACCTTTCCAGCCGGCGTCATCAAAAAAGCTAACTCGAAGGGATGGATGAAGAAAAGATGAGCGAGTGGTTAAGGTAAGTTTAAGTTTACGCGAAGAGGCCGGGTGGCTTTTTTCACGCAGCTTCGTCCATGTTGATATACGATTCCATGCGCGCCCACATCACGCTGGTTTTAATATATTATTAAAGTTTGACTGACCTATTTGACTGTTTTTTTGACATTCCTTTAGCGCAGTTAGATGCGGCTTACAACACGGGGCGGCTTATAGGTGGACAAAGTTTTGAAATATGCCGTTCATTGAAGGCGCGGCTTATAACCCAGGGCGCCTTATGGTGCGGAAAATACGGTATAATTCTTTTTAGGCTCTCTCTTTTCTAACCTGTAACCTGTTTAGAACAAGTCACATTATAATTATCATACCAAATAATACACATAATCGGTTTGAATCAGAAGAGCGGCGCAGGTCACTTGGTAGACTGGCCGTGTCAGCAACTTGAGAGTTCCAGGTTCGATTCCCATTTCCGTCATCCGAGTCACAGCCGTTGTGTCCTTGGGCAAGACACATTACCCACCAGCTCCCAGTGCCAGTGCTTTAAATGGAACTTAAAGATGTCGATAATGGGTCTCACTATGTAAAACTCTTTGAGTCACGAGAGAAAAAGCGCTATATAAATTTTATTCACTTCACTTCACAATCATGTTGAATCGAGAAACGTCACTCCACGAATCGGAATAAATCGTTAGGTGCCAAAAGATTCACACCCCTAATGAATATGTACTATACTAAAGTCACTATTTGCATGTAGCATATTGCATACATTTTTACCATGTCCGAAAATGGGATAATGATCAAGTGATTCGATTATGGGGGTGATTCGGATTGTTTCTAGTATGTTGCCTCACATTTAGGTTACGACATTACACATATCTGCGCGTAAATCCTAGCGTTCCCACTTGCACCCACAGAGACAAAGGGAGTAGATGACTGACAAGATGGTTCACTTTGTTTATTTCATGCATTTTAATAACAAATGTGCCCAAGAGCTGAGATTGATGCAAAGAGTGAACCCTCTTGCACCCTGTTTGTAAGCGCTGGACAAACAAAACAAACGGACAAGACAATTTTATGTATCCTTTGAATCGCTGGGGTTTGTTGGCAACATAGCTCAAAAGGTTATGAGCAGATTTTGATGACACTTTCAGGAAATGTCAGAAATGGGATAAGGCAGTGTTTTTCCACCACCGTGTCGCGGCTAGTGTGCCGTGAGATACAGTCTGGTGTGCCGTGGGAGATTATCTTATTTCACATATTTGGGTTGAAAACATTTTTTGCAAACTAGTAATTATAGTCTGCAAATGATGTGTTGTTGTTGAGTGTCGGTGCTGTCCAGAGCTCGGCAGAGTAACCGTGTAATACTCTTCGATATCAGTAGGTGGCAGCCGGTAGCTAATTGCTTTGTAAAGGCAGGTAAAAAGGTGTCTTATGCTTAAACCAAAAATAAACAAAAGGTGAGTGCCACTAAGAAAAGGCATTGAAGCTTAGGGAAGGCTATGCAGAATGAAAGTAAAACTGAACTGGCTACAAAGTAAACAAAAACAGAATGCTGGACGACAGCAAAGACTTACTGTGGAGCAAAGACGGCGTCCACAATGTACATCCGAACATGACATGAGTATCAACAATGTCCCCACAAAGAAGGATAAAAACAACTGAAATATTCTTGATTGCTAAAACAAAGTAGATGCGAGAAATATAAGACATGAAACTGCTACAGGAAAATACCAAAAAAAGAGAAAAAGCCACTAAAATAGAAGCGCAAGACAAGAACTAAAACACTACACACAGGAAAACAGCAAAAAACTCCAAATAAGTCAGGGGGTGATGTGACAGGTGGTGACAGTACACCTACTTTGAGACAAGAGCTATCGTGATGCATGGTTGGTTATGGTTTAAATTCATATCCAACAATTGCGACAACGACTTTTTACTGTCAACTGAGTTTATGATTTCTGCTGGTGGTGTGCCTCCGGATTTTTTCAACGCAAAAAATGTGCCTTGGCTCAAAAAAGGTTGAAAAACACTGGGATAAGGAACCATTTTGGGGATGATACAGATCACCTTTTGGAGTCTTGATTCATTTTAATATTGGGAGACGGATATTTTTATAGTTTGTGTAATTATGATATTTTTTTTTTGCAACCCTTTACATAAAGACACAAATAAAATAGTAAAAAAAATATACACCATGAGACAAAATGTTGCTATTTTTTATATTGTGACAATATTAGTGCTGCAAATGGAAATCCAATAATATATGTATTTTCTTTCATCTAAAATTGTTTTTTTGATGTGTCTATATATATATATATATATATATATATATATATATATATATATATATATATATATATATATATATATATATATATATATATATATATATATATATATATATATATATATATATATATATATATATATATATATATATATATATATATATATATATGTGTGTGTCTATAATTTATTATATGTTAAATACTACTCTGTCTGCTAATATATTTTGTATTTATTTAGTAGTTAAGTAGTATAAGTACTGTTAATGATTAATTCTTATAGTTTTATTGCATGGTTACCACCATGTTTGTAGTGTTTGTTTGTTAGGGCAGGGCTTTTTTTTTTTTTTGGGTGGGGGGGGGGGTTTTCTTCATGTTTTTAGAACTCCGACAAGAAAATTATATAAGAATATACATTACTATCAAAACACAATTTGATTCTGTGTTCCCACGCAGTTGCAGAGAAAATGCAACCAAATACACACACACAATTACACACACACACACACACACACACAAACACACACACACACACACACACACACACACACACACACACACACACACACACACACACACACACACACACACACACACACACACACGCACACTTTATGTAATGTATGCAGTCACTAGTGCTTGTCTCCTCAGCATGTGTTCTCACTAAATTAGGCCATTCCTAATTAGGACCTCACACAACCTGAGCTGTTTCTTCAAAGGCTGAGTCTTGCGCGCTAATCTGAGGCATCGCTTCATTATGAATTCTTCAAAAGTCCCCACCCGGCTGTCAAGCAGGCTTGTTGAGTGGGCTGTTATTAGCGGGCTTGCTACATCATGTGCATTGTTCTCTCTCTCTCTCTCACACACACACACACACACACACACACACACTGAGACCGGGGTGAACATGGCGACCCGCGATGAGTTGCTCGCCCTCAGGTGTTGACTCGACACGTGCTTTTGCAAAGCGGTACTGACACCATCGGTGGAGTCAGTGCACACCCGTAGATGGCTGGTTGGAGATACCAACACACGTCTTTTCTTATCAGATGCAGTGCTGGCGGAACCATCAAAACAAGGTAAAATGACATGAGGTCCAATAAGGACACCTCTATTGTGATTGTGCGTTGTCAACACAGCTTGAAAGGAACTCACTGACACACTTATGACAATAAACAAGCACGGCTGCATGTTACAATACGGGCCCTTACAACTACGTGTTTACTATACTGTGCTTTCATAGTAGTGTCTGTGTATGCCAAACAACGCCTTTCATTGGGAATAAAGGACATGGAAATATTATGTTCCAGGATCAAGCTGTGGCCATCATAGGACATTTTGTTCAAGTCATGTTCTTAACTGTCATGCACACTAAAACAAATGCTGGGTTATTTTGATAACCCAATTAATGAGTTGCTAGTGTTGGCTTACATTTTGGAGTTATTTTTATGAAGAGCTTTCCTCCAGAAGGTCTTATCTTTGTCCATGTGATGTCAGATGAAACAAACATGTAGCTGTTTGGCCACAATACCCAGCAATATGTTTGGAGGAGAAATGGTGAGGCCTTTAATCCCACAAACACCATTCCTACCGTCAAGCATGGTGGTGGTAGTATTATGCTCTGGGCCTGTTTTGCTGGCAATAGAACTGGTGCTTTACAGAGAGTAAATGGGACAATGAAAAAAGAGGATTACCTTCAAATTCTTCAGGACCATCTAAAATCATCAGCCCGGAGGTTGGGTTTTGGGCGCAGTTGGGTGTTCCAACAGGACAATGACCCCAAACACACGTCAAAAGTGGTAAAGGAATGTCTAAATCAGGCTAGAATTAGGGTTTTAGAATGGCCTAGAAAGTCCTGATTGAAACGTGTGGACAATGCTGAAGAAACAAGTCCATGTCAGAAAACAAACACATTTAGCTGAACTGCACCAATTTTGTCAAAAGGAGTGGTCAAAAATTCAAGCAGAAGCTTGCCAGAAGCTTGTGGATGGCTACCAAAAGCGGCTTATTGCAGTGAAACTTGCCAAGGGACATGTAACCAAATATAAACATTGCTGTATGTATACTTTTGACCCAGCAGATTTGGTCGCATTTTCAGTAGACCCATAATAAATTCATAAAAGAACCAAACTTCATGAATGTTTTTTGTGACCAACAAGTATGTGCTCCAATCACTCTATCACAAAAAAATAAAGAGTTGTAGAAAATATTGGAAACTCAAGACAGCCATGACATTATGTTCTTTACAAGTGTATGTAAACTTTTAACCACGACTGTATATACATACACACAAACAAACACACACACATATACATATATATATATATATATATATATATATATATATATATATATATATATATATATATATATATATATATATGTATATATATATATATATATATATATATATATATATATATATATATATATATATCAATCAATCAATCAATGTTTATTTATATAGCCCTAAATCACAAGTGTCTCAAAGGGCTGCACAAGCCACAACGACATCCTCGGTACAAAGCCCACATAAGGGCAAGGAAAAACTCACCCCAGTGGGACGTCGATGTGAATGACTATGAGAAACCTTGGAGAGGACCGCATATGTGGGTAACCCCCCCACCCCCTCAAGGGGAGACCGAAAGCAATGGATGTCGAGTGGGTCTGACATAATATTGTGAGAGTCCAGTCCATAGTGGATCCAACATAATAGTAAGAGTCCAGTCCATAGTGGGGCCAGCAGGACACCATATATATATATATATATACAGTATATATATATATATATCTAGATCAAGGAGGTCAAAAATGTTTCCACTTGCGCGGAAAAATCAAAAGATGCGGGAGCCATTTTGATATTTATTTATTTTCAAAACCAATACAATGTTTATATATTTTTTTACCTTTCGCGCTCCCCCCATGTGTGGTAACGGTCTGACTCATGAAAATCAAATATTAAAATGTATTTTATATATATATATATATATATATATATATATATATATATATATATATATATATATATATATATATATATGTATATATATATATATATATATATATATATATGTATATATATATATATATATATATATATATATATATAGTTGTTTGTTTTAAGCCCTTTCTGTTAAAGATAACCCTGTTTTTTTATGGCAAACACAAAATATGCAATACACCCCCCCCAAAAAATAAAATAAAAAAATAATAACTATTATTATTATTATTATTATTCGAATAGAATATTTAATATTTCATTCATAACAACATTGATTTTGTGTTTGATTTTTAATTGTTTTTTGAGCAATGACAGTTTTTTAAAAATCCCACTAAAATTCTCAGGGATCCAAAAAGCCCCCACTCATAAAAGTGTTAAAAGATAAGTCATACATTGTTATTATATATATTTTTATTTTTTACTTTCAACCTTTAAGTCTCTAGATGAAATTCAGATCCATCCGTCGATTATAAGTCTTAATTTTTTTTAAAAATGTTTTTATTTATTTATTTGTTTTATGCCATTTTTGTCAAATAATATATATTTTTATGGCAAACACATAAAAGATACAATATTTCCCCCCCAAAAAAATTTCAAAGTGTAATATTTGATGACGTGAAGTAATTGGAGCTTTGAACAGGTCAATAATTCATTACAACATTGATTTTGATTTTATATTATTTTTTGAGCAATGACAGTTTTAAAGAACCAGCTTGCATGGCAGCTTTGTGTTATTAGAGTCCACATTGCAACTTGTTCTTGTTACATTTCACCTGTTTGGTCTTTTTTTTGCCACTTTTTGATGAGGTTTTTTTTTTGTAATAGTAATTTTAGAATGTGCCACGGGCCGTTCAAAAATTAGCTGCGGGGCGCAAATGTCTCCCCGGGCCAGACTTTGGACACCTCTGGTCTAGATAATTCGTATAGGATATAATTTGGTTTGTATTTTGCGCAAATGTTATTTTAGTCACTTTTAACCAACCCGTTTTTTGACTCTGTCTGCAAGTTGTTGCATTTTGGAGGTGTTCCCAAATTGAAAATGAAACCACACCCCACCCTCTCCCAAAGTATATATTTTTTTATCTTTTGAAAATGCACACGGTTTAAATATATATCTTGAAGCCATGGTCGAAAACAAACTTCATGAACATTTTATAGATTCACTCGGTCACAACAATAGGTACACTTGCACAGCATTTACTGTATGTCACTGCATGTCAGAAGTCAGTGTTATTATGCGCATGCCAAGGATAGACAAAAATAATACTTTTTCCTATCCTTTTTCTTTATGGTCTGAAGCAAAGGGGGAGGAGCTAGAGTTGACTTAATGTCTAATTACGATAATAAATGACAAGGCATATGGTGAAGTTGCTTTGAATGTGATTCTGCCTAATACGGCGTGGCGAAGTTGGTATAGTGGCAGTGCCAGCAATCGGAGGGTTGCTGGTTACTGGGGTTCAATCCCCACCTTCTACCATCCTAGTCACGTCCGTTGTGTCCTTGGGCAAGACACTACACCCCTTGCTCCTGATGGCTGCTGGTTAGCGCCTTGCATGGCAGCTCCCGCCATCAGTGTGTGAATGTGTGTGTGAATGGGTGAATGTGGAAATAGTGTCAAAGCGCTTTGAGTACCGTATTTTCCGCACTATAAGGCGCACCTAAAAACCACAAATTTTCTCAAAAGCTGACAGTGCGCCTTATAATCCGGTGCGCCTTATATATGGGTTAATATTAATATTAATTTTCATAAAGTTTCGGTCTCGCAACTACGGTAAACAGCCGCCATCTTTTTTCCCCGTAGAAGAAGAAGAAGCGCGCGGTGCATGCTGGGATATGTGACGTTTCATTTCCATTTGTGTGTTTATGTAAAGACCCCAAAATGGCTCCTATTAAGTGTGTTGTCTGTCTAATTATAAATAATGCAGACAAGGCGTGTTAACTGAGTTCTCAACGTTTACTCACAGCGTGCTCATAACCACATTCTAACTGCCAGCATACAACAACGCTTCTCAGGGCTACCGCGCATGCTCGTCACTATCGTTGCATGCTGGGTAGTGTAGTTGTTATATTTGCTAGCTCATAACATCACATTAAGAGACACGCTTACGCGCTTAATTCAATACTCGCCGTCATTCCGGGTGGATTGACAAAAGACCTCCAGCCGCTAGATATTGGTGTCAACAGGGCATTCGAAGCTAGACTGCTAACTGCGTTGGAACAGTGGATGACAGAAGGCGAACACATGTGACGTTCACCAAGACAGGGAGACAGCGCCAGACGACATACGCCACTATCTGCCAGTGGATCGTAAATGCCTGGGCTGATTCAGTCTCATCTGTGGTCCGAGCTTTCAGGAAGGCAGGAATTGTCACTGAACTAATAAACGGCAACGACACTGACTCCATTAATGACGACTTCGACGAGACGGAGCCGGCCATGTTGGATGCCGTATTCGCTCAACTGTTTAATTCGGACACTGAAGAAGAAGAATTCGAGGGATTTGTGAATGAGCTATAACTTCATAAAGTGAGCTTTACATTTTTATTTAGTGTGTTGTGTTGTGTGACATTAACGTTTGAGCAACGTTGAGTTATTGATATATTGTTATTGCTCTGCACTATTTCACGTGTTACTATATTGTGATTGCACGTTTGATTTACGTAACACGAGTAAATCAGCTGTTTATTCATTTTGGGAGTGAACGGAGTTGTCAGAACGCTGGTTTGTTATCTATTAATAAAGTTTGACTGACCTATCTGACTGTTTTGTTGACATAGGTGCGCCTTATAATCCGGTGCGCCTTATATATGAACAAAGTTTTGAAATATGCCATTCATTGAAGGTGCGCCTTATAATCCGATGCGCCTTATAGTGCGGAAAATACGGTACCTTGAAGGTAGAAAAGCGCTATACAAGTATAACCCATTTATCATTTATCATTTAATTCAGGCAATTTTCTGTCTGCATTTCATATTTTTGCCAGTTTTTAATGTGTTTCGAAAAAATGTAGGCTAATTTAAAATTGTACTCACTCTGGGGCGTGTCTACATGTATCTATTTCATCAGATCAGATTAAAACAAAGTCCCTCGAAATAGAGATGTTGCCAATGGCTTCGACTTAGCATAGCTAGGATATACACTTTTTTTTTTTTTGCAATTTACTGGTTATTTCATATATTAACATTTTTTTTTTTTTTTTTCATTTTTAGGTCACACGTTGGGGTTTGTACAGTAGTTCTGCTGGAGAGCACGATTAACGTCTATCATGTTCCCAATAGTCCATGTTCCTTTCCAACACTAAATCAGATCTCCTAATGGTCAACACGACATGAGCTGCTCAGTCCGCCATGTTTCTTTATTTAGCGGTAGTAAAGTGTACACGTGTACCGCGCTAACCTTTTAAAACGGCGCTGACCACGCAGCTATTTGGCAATGACACCCGAGCGCAAGAATAGCGTCCGCCTGGTGCGGGTGTGTACACGCAGACGGCTCAACGAATTTTAATTGCTCCTCTGAATAGCTTTAGCGGTGATACCCAAGTATGTGAGGACATTTTTGAAACACGCACGAAGCAAGACATATCTCTCCTCGCATTAATATAGCATGCATCTCGAATGCTATCACATATTTAGCACGGATGAGTCGCAAAACTGGTTTGCTGCAGAATGATAGCGGCAAAACATTAACGATTCCTTAAATTTACTTTTGTGACTTTTTATAGGTTTTGTTTCTTATAGGCTGCAAGATTATGGACAAAATATAATCACAATTATTCATTATGTTAGGGAAAACAGTGTTGGGAGGCTAATGTCATCTTGTAATTTTTAATGAAAAGGCTAAATGGACAATCATGCATTACATACTGTACATTACCTTTTGCACTATATTAATTTATATTATTATGTGTAGTCAACTTTGTACTTTTTTTATGTCATTGCCTAAAATAAATAAATACAAGAAAAAAAGAAGAAAAAGGCTAAATAAATGCTATTTATATATGTAAAAGACTAATATTTGTTTTTCTGTTCGTTACCACAGTATTGCCGATTTTAGAAGAAAAACATATGTTTCCATATATTAGCCGCACCGGACTCTAAGCCGCAAATATATACATTGTGAAGTGAGTTATTTACAAGGAAATATTTTGTAAATGTTTATTTACATACCTTAATTGTTTCCAAACGCTGCCTGTAAAACGGCTGATCAGACAAAACAGAAGCCGTAGTCATGGACCCACAAGCTGCGGAAGCCAGCTCTCCAATCAGCTAAACAGTCCACGGTGACATCTTGGTGAATTGACAAAACTAAAACGATACAAAGAGAATGGCATATTAGCATATTAGCTCATGCTAATGACTGGCCTTATTACATTACGATAGCATGTACAAAACTGCATGAAAACACTCCTACAGACTTCACACATGGGACGGTTTAATAAGTAAGAATTTATTTCAGTTATATTGTAAATATTCTGCTGGATCTACTCTCTATTTTATGCTGCCCTTTTTTTTTGCTGCAGCTGTTACATATACTGTAATATTGTACATGGTAATTGGGATTTGTTATATATTGTATATATTGTATACAAATATAATATAATATAATAATATAATATATAAGTATATTTGATATACTGTATATGTAATATGTAAATATTACATATATTTTATATTGCTACTATGGTAAATTGTTTGTCTACTTTAGGGATGTCCGATAATGGCTTTTTGCCGATATCCGATATTCCGATATTGTCCAACTCTTTAATTACCGATACCGATATCAACCGATAACGATATCAACCGATATATGCAGCCGTGGAATTAACACATTATTATGCCTAATTTGGACAACCAGGTATGGTGAAGATAAGGTACTTTTTAAAAATAATAATAAAATAAGATAAATAAATTAAAAACATTTTCTTGAATAAAAAAAAAAGTAAAACAATATAAAAACAGTTACATAGAAACTAGTAATTAATGAAAATTAGTAAAATTAACTGTTAAAGGTTAGTACTATTAGTGGACCAGCAGCACGCACAATCATGTGTGCTTACGGACTGTATCCCTTGCAGACTGTATTGATATATATTGATATATAATGTAGGAACCAGAATATTAATAACAGAAAGAAACAACCCTTTTGTGTGAATGAGTGTGAATTTTGGGTTGGTGCACTAATTGTAAGTGTATCTTGTGTTTTTTATGGTGATTTATTAAAAAAAAAAAAAAAAAAAAAAAAAACGATACCGATTATAAAAAAACTGACACCGATAATTTCCGATATTACATTTTAATGCATTTATAGAAAATATTGGAAAATATTATCGGACATCCCTAATTGTAAGTGTATCTTGTGTTTTTTATGTTGATTTAATAAAATAAAAAAAACATGATACCGATAATAAAAAAAACGATACCGATAATTTCCGATATTACATTTTAACGCATTTATCGGCCGATAATATCGGCAGGCCGATATTATCGGCAGGCCGATATTATCGAACATCCCTAGTCTACTTTATACCTGCATTATCCTATCCAGCCTTACCCTTTCCATTCTTTGTAACTGAGCTACTGCGTGGAACAATTTCCCTTGTGGATCAATAACGTTTGTTAAGTCTAAGTCTAAAACTTACAAACGTTGTTTGTAGTAATAAATAACGAAACCATACGCATAGGAACGCTATGGACGAATAAAAGACGGGACGGCACTTGTACTTCTGGTTGAAAGCTCTAAACGGAAGAAAATACTGTTGACATTTACTAAACAGCACATGCACTGAGCGAACCCCTCCAATTGATGGCGCCGTAGCACAAACAATAACACACCTTTTCAGTGTCTTTGCATGTGTTTTACAAAAACTATTTGCATCATGGCCGTCAAGGAAAAACAATCCATAAATTAGCAGCACCTTTTTATAACGCAGAGTACAAAGCGTAGGAAACAAGTAGCGGCTTACAGTCTGGAATGAATGGTAGTATTAATTTTTTTTTTTTTTCTCATTACATGTTGTCTTTAGCGTTATTTACTTATCATCCACTGGACACCCCCGCTCGACCTCACCGTACATTTGATCGTTTGCCGTGTGAAACATGTACATCAAATGGGAATATTGAACAACAAATCAATTATTGACGTGACAAACTTACCATCCAAAACATACCCCGTTTGTTGTCAAGAAGATAGGACAGCCATCGAGACACATTCAAGCGCTTAGTTAAGCAGAGGTAACACAATCCGGTGAAAAAATGCAAACGAGCTGGCGTCAAAATGTGCTGCTAACGGCTAAAGCAAAAAAAAACTGCTCAGTTTAAACCCTCGATGATGTCATACGTCACTAGGCAACAGGCCCCGCCTTTTAAAAGAACATACACACGCACACTGTGCTCTATATGAAATGTCTTTTCAGCTACTTTCCCTCGTAATTAATTACATTTATTTAAGAATAATTCCGTTAGTAAGGAATTACTCCTTTGGTAAAGTAACAAGTAACTGTAATTGTTACTTTTTCACTATGGACTGGACTCTTACTATTATGTTGGATCCATTATGGACTGGACTCTCACAATATTATGTCATACCCACTCGACATCCATTGCATTCTGTTTACCCACATATGCGGTCCTCTCCAAGGTTTCTCATAGTCATTCACATCGACGTCCCACTGGGGTGAGTTTTTCCTTGCCCTTATGTGGGCTTTGTACCGAGGATGTCGTTGTGGCTTGTGCAGCCCTTTGAGACACTTGTGATTTAGGGCTATATAAATAAACATTGATTGATTGAATGATTGATTGATTGATTTTTAAAAGTAATTTTCAGAACGCTCTGTGTGGAGTTTACATGTTCTCCCCGTGACTGCGTGGGTTCCCTCCGGGTACTCCGGCTTCCTCCCACCGCCAAAAAACATGCACCTGGGGATAGGTTGATTGGCAACACTAAATTGGCCCTAGTGTGTGGATTTTGTCTGTCTATCTGTGTTGGCCCTGTGATGAGGTGGCGACTTGTCCAGGGTGTACCTCGCCTTCCGCCCGATTGCAGCTGAAATAGGCTCCAGCACCCCCCGCAACCCCAAAAGGGACAAGCGGTAGAAAATGGATGGATGGATGTTCCCGACCACGGCAACACACGGGTAGTCTGTACACCACTGCCATCTAATGTCTTAGAATTGCAACTGCATGCAAAGTCTACTATTATATAACATAGTATAGTACTTGCAAATGAGACACAAAAGTGTAAGACAATAAGATAACAACCGGACAGCAGAGCTCAGGGTTAAATGTTCAATTAAAACGTGTTGTGGATCAATTCCCAGGTACCGATGAATGTTACCGTAACAATTCAAATGCGAAAGGTATCCGACCCTGTTTGTGTCTACTTTCAGATGCAAACTAACAGACCAGAAGGACATCATTTGGGTTGTTTCTGTAGTTTCAAAGTGATTTGATACATGTGTTTTTCCACTACATCACTAATACTGGTATTGAAAAATACTTTTATATCATTATTTTAATCATATTTCAAACTTTTCTCTCATTATAATAAGATTTGTCGCCCCGATTACTATTTTGTGGCTCAACACTTTGACGGAAACATGAGTAATACGAAGACGGCGATATCCTTGCCGGTTAAGAAACACGCACAAAGTGGTTTCCTCCCTTGATAATCCTGGCAGCAGTCACGCCACTCGGGTATTTCCTACTTTACACCAGGGCCATATGTTGCTCGGACCCTCAGAGCCATGCGACTGATCCGACGCCGTGTCGGCATCGCGCTGAAATCTCCGCTTTAATCGAGAATCTCGAGTTACGCCGCAGTTAATAAACAGCAGATTAGTGCAACCTTTGTTATGCCGGGCACACGGTCCCACTTGAGGAATTCCCGTGGGGGCCGTTCTCTCGTTGGCATGAGTTAACACATGGAGCGCGGAGGAGGAGGAGGAGGAGGGTGGGGGGCTACGTCACCCTCGTTCCAAACATCTCTCAGGGTCAAGACGCAGCCTTTGTTAGGAAAACCAAACCACCTCATGGCAACGTGACCCGGTCCTCTAGTCCAAAGAGACAGAGCTTAAAGGGGTGTACACACTTCGCTTTAAATGAACTCTGTTGCTTTGCTAGAACCGTTCCAATGGTCAAGTGTGAACTTTTGAACCCTGTGGTGCGCCAAACATCACCACTTCAGGGTTTCCCCTAATCTGCCAAGATACCTGTGGCAGTGGCGGCGAGTAATTTGCATAATTTGCTATGACCGTATGATTTTCTTTAAAAAGGCTCAAAAAAATAAATATGTATGTAACAAGAACAAAAAGGACCTTCAAGACAACCTAAAATCATCAGCGCAGTTGAGTGTTCCAACAGGACAATGATCCTAAACACATGTCAAAAGTGGTAAAGGAATGGCTATATCAGGCTAGAATTCCGGTTTTAGAATGGCCTTCCCAAAGTCCTGACTTAAACATGTGGACAATGCTGAAGAAACAAGCCTATGTCAGAAAACCAAGAAATGTAGCTGAACCAGGAGGAGTGGTCAAAACTTCAACCAGAAGCTTGTGGATGGCTACCAAAAGCGCCTTATTGCGGTGAAACTTGCCAAGGGACCGTCAAGCATGGTGGTGGTAGTATTATGCTCTGGGCCTGTTTTGCTGCCAATGGAACTGGTGCTTTACAGAGAGTAAATGGGACAATGAAAAATGAGGATTCTTCAGGACAACCTAAAATCATCAGCCCAGAGGTTGGGTCTTGGGCGCAGTTGGGTGTTCCAACAGGACAATGACCCCAAACACATGTCAAAAGTGGTAAAGGAATGGCTAAATCAGGTTAGAATTAAGGTTTTAGAATGGCCTAGAAAGTCCTGACTAGTGTGTGGACAATGCTGAAGAAACAAGTCCATGTCAGAAAACCAACAACTTTAGCTGAACTGCACCAATTTTGTGGTCAAAAACTCAACCAGAAGCTTGTGGGTGGCTACCAAAAGCGCCTTATTGCAGTGAAACTTGCCAAGGGACATGTAACCAAATATTAACATTGCTGTATGTATATTTTTGACCCAGCAGATTTGGTCACATTTTCAGTAGACCCATAATAAATTCAAAAAATAACCAAACTTCATGAATATTTTTTGTGACCAACAAGTATGTGCTCCAATCACTCTATCACAAAAAAAATAAGAGTTGTAGAAATTATTGGAAACTCAAGACAGCCATGATATTATGTTCTTTACAAGTGTATGTAAACGTTTGACCACGACTGTACATACATTTTAAAACAAATAAATGTTTATTATATAGCATTAACATTTTTTTTTTTGTTATCGTTTTGCCATATTTTCAATTGTTGCTGGGTTTTTTTTTTTTTAGATTTTTTCAAGTGTTTACAGACTTTAAAAAAAAAAAAAATTACTAGCAATATATCTAGCATCTTCTTTTGATGTTATTATACAATGTACTTGTGTTTAGAGACTCTACTTCTGTCCTTCCATGTCCCTGACTAAAAAGGCTGCAGCGAGCATGACGTCACACTAGTTCAGGGATGTCAAAGTCAAGGACCGCGGGCCAGATCCAGCCCGCGAATGAATTATCTATGATATTTGAGTAGTATTAGAACCGGCCCGCAGGCCACAGCCGCCTGCTGCTGTTTTGCACGCGCCAATACTCCATCAGTGTTGGCACTAGGAATTTTCAAAATGGTGTCCCAGGGACCCCATCAAGTCATAAAAATGGGGTCCCACAGTACATTTTTGGGGTCCGCCTTTTTTGAAACAAATGATAAATGTATGCATTATCCTGTTATATCTCACATTCTATATTGTGTTTTGGAAAAAGGTTGTCATAAACGTTACTCAATTCGTTAAAAAAATAATACAAAAGACAACAAATGTTTATGCAATAATGCATTTTTTTGTGGTCCGCTCTATTCAGAAAACTATCGAAAAGTACTGAAAAGTATCAAAATACACTTTGGTACTGGTACCGGTATCAAAATATTGGTATCGGGACAACACTAATATGTGTATGTGGATGTATATATATATATATATATATATATATATATATATATATATATATATATATATATATATATATATATATATATATATATATTTATATATATGTATATATACATACATATATATATATATATATATATATATACATATATATACCGTATTTTTCGGAGTATAAGTCGCACGGGAGTATAAGTCGCACCTGTGGAAAATGCGTAATAAAAAAGGAAAAAACATATATAAGTCGCACTGGAGCCCGGCCAAACTATGAAAAAATTGCGACTTATAGTCCGAAAAATACGGTATATATATATATATATATATATATATATATATATATATATATATATATATATGTGTGTGTGTGTGTGTGTGTATATATTAGGGGTGTGGGATAAAATCGATTCGAATTCGAATCGCGACTCTCACGTTGTACGATTCAGTATCGATTCTCATTTTTCAAAAATCTATTTTTTTATTATTATTTTTTATTTTTATTTTTTATTAATCAATCCAACAAAATAATAAACAGCAATACCATAACAATGCAATCCAATTCCAAAACCAAACCCGACCCAGCAACACTCAGAACTGCAATAAACAGAGCAATTGAGAGGAGACACAAACACCACACAGAACAAACCAAAAGTAGTGAAACAAAAATGAATATTATCAACAACAGTATCAATATTAGTAACAATTTCAACATAGCAGTGATCCGCCCGATTGTAGCTGAGATAGGCTCCAGCGCCCCCTGCGACCCCAAAGGGAATAAGCGGTAGAAAATGGATGGATGGCATTTATAAAAAATTTAAAAAAGAACAATAGTGTCACAGTGGCTTACACTTGCATCCTATCTCATAAGCTTGACAACACACTGTGTCTATTATTTTCACAAAGATAAAATAAGTCATATTTTTGGTTCATTTATTAATTAAAACAAATTTACATTATTGCAATCAGTTGATAAAACATTGTCCTTTACAATTATAAAAGCTTTTTACAAAAAATCTACTACTCTGCTTGCATGTCAGCAGACTGGGGTAGATCCTGCTGAAATCCTATGTATTGAATGAATAAAGTATTGTTTTGAATCGGAAAAATATCGTTTTTGAATCGAGAATCGCGTTGAATCGAAAAAATCGATTTATAATCGAATCGTGACCCCAAGAATCGATATTGAATCGAATCGTGGGACACCCAAAGATTCGCAGCCCTAGTATATATATATATATGTATATACCATATTTTCGGAGTATAAGTCGCACCGGAGTATAAGTCGCACCTGCCGAAAATGCATAATAAAGAAGGAAAAAAACATATATAAGTCGCTCTGGAGCCAAACTACGAAAAAAACTGCAACTTATAGTCCGAAAAATACGGTATATATATATATATATATATATATATATATATATATATATATATATATATACACATATATATATATATATATATATATATATATATATATATATATATATATATATATATATATATATATATATATATGTATGTAGCGAATCACAAGTGTGAACAAAGCCTCAAAGCAAGCTTTGTCAGTTGCGTCGTGAATGACAACAGGAAGTCACATTGAAAGGTGACTTGGGTTACTCCGCAGAGTCAGTCTGTCACATTCGCGCCTTCGGGGAGCGCTAATCACTTCGCCCTACAATTACCGCCGCACAAAAGCGTCCCATTGAAGTTGCTGTAAAATAAACCTGATGGCATTGAGAGGAAGAAGGGGTCCGCTCTTTTAATTAGAACCATCCATCTAAACCCCGTCTCCCGAGGTGAAGTCAAGGTAGCCCGGGTCGAGCTCTCGAAAACGTCCCTTCCCCTCCATTGTCTCATCCCGCCGTTGACCGGAGAACAATGCGGGCGCCGTCCCGCTCGCGACGGCCGACAAAAGGTTGGCCGTTTCGCTGGCTCCTGGTAGGATTTGCTTGCTGAATGGCTTGTTCTTTCTTCTTACAGTGACACAATACTCGCCAGTCACAATGGGAACCCAACACTGCACGCATCGCCGCAGCATGTGAAACATGCGCAGCGGATGACTATAAAAAATTAAGCCCTTAATGTATCATTTAGCAGCTGGTGTTGGCCTGACGTAACCGTCTCCGTCCTGAATGGACAACTTGAGGCTTGTGGGAACGACGTCGCCAACGATCTTTTGAAATATTGGGTGTTGCTGAAAGAAGTATCGGGGATTACATGTTTTTCAACTAATCCCTTTTCTCTGTGGCGTGATACTCTATTGTCCGTGCACTGGAAGGCATATTTCCATCCAGAGGTACAGTTTGGCATTGATCGCCACGGTTTCAGGTAGACACTGTTCGGGCTTGTGTTTCGCCAATAACGAGACATTGTAGCAGCATAATTGTGTGGTATTCACTCATTATGTCAACAGAGAACATGGAAATCACACTAACTGTGAGTACCATGAATGTTTTATTTATAGCCAGGGCATCAGACTTTGTGTGGCCTCTAAACCAGGGGTTTTTCACCTTTTTGACCTCAAGGACCAACCTTTCCACTACAGAGGGGCCCGGGACCCACTCAAATATTAACACTCAATTAGTAATCTTATTATTATATCTAACCTACTTAGAGTTTAACAGGATAAACTTACTCAAATGATATGAAAACATGTCCATCCATCCATCTTCTTCCGCTTATCCGAGGTCGGGTCGCGGGGGCAGCAGCCTAAGCAGGGAAGCCCAGACTTCCCTCTCCCCAGCCACTTCGTCCAGCTCTTCCTGTGGGACCCCGAGGCGTTCCCAGGCCAGCCGGGAGACATAGTCTTCCCAACGTGTCCTGGGTCTTCCTCGCGGCCTCCTACTGGTCGGACGTGCCCTAAACACCTCCCTAGGGAGGCGCTCGGGTGGCATCCTGACCAGATGCCCGAACCACCTCATCTGGCTCCTCTCGATGTGGAGGAGCAGCGGCTTTACTTTGAGCTCCTCCCGGATGGCAGAGCTTCTCATCCTATCTCTAAGGGAGAGCCCCGCCACCCGGCGGAGGAAACTCATTTCGGCCGCTTGTACCCGTGATCTTGTCCTTTCGGTCATAACCCAAAGCTCATGACCATAGGTGAGGATGGGAACGTAGATCGACCAGTAAATTGAGAGCTTTGCCTTCCGGCTCAGCTCCTTCTTCACCACAACGGACCGATACAGCGTCCGCATTACTGAAGACGCCGCACCGATCCGCCTGTTGATCTCACGATTCACTCTTCCCTCACTCGTGAACAAGACTCCGAGGTACTTGAACTCCTCCACTTGGGGCAAGATCTCCTCCCCAACCCGGAGATGGCACTCCACCCTTTTCCGGGCGAGAACCATGGACTCGGACTTGGAGGTGCTGATTCTCATCCCAGTCGCTTCACACTCAGCTGCGAACCGATGAAAGCATGTGTTAATCACAAAGATTATTGTCAAGGCTTAGGTCAGGCTGATCACAAAATACATACAAATCAAATATACTGCAAAAGAAGGCACTCATAAAAACTGATGAAATATTAATTACTAAATTATTTATAACAATAATAATATGTATGTTTTTAATACAAATGAACTGTCAATACCATTAAAATACATCTTCACCACTTTAGTCATATTTTTTGCGCTTTAGAAACCAGACTTCTTCTGTTTGTTTGATGTTGTCAATGCTGCTACAAGTGGTGGGAAAGTGTATTACAACTGAGCACCGCTGCCTTCCGTACGGACCACAGCTGATATACGGCCGTGGTCAAAAGTTTACATACACTTGTAAAGAACATAATGTCATGGCTGTCTTGAGTTTCCAATAGTTTCTACAACTCTTATGTTTTTGTGATAGAGTGATTGGAGCACATACTTGTTGGTCACAAAAAACATTCATGAAGTTTGGTTCTTTTATGAATTTGTTATGGGTCTACTGAAAATGTGACCAAATCTGCTGGGTCAAAAGTATACATACAGCAACATACATTATCAATGTAGAAAAGTTACAATCAAATCAAATGAGCTTCATGGCATGGCCTCTCAACTTCGTGTGCGTGATTATGATTGACGACACCTGTTGACTTCTCTGAGACCATTTAAATAGGGCTCATGGGATGCACTCATTAGACTCGGTTACAAACGCGACAATAGGAAAGTTAAAGGAACTCAGCACGGATCTGAAAAAAACGAATTATTGACTTGAACAAGTTAGGAAAGTTATGTTCTTTACAAGTCAATCAATCAATCAATCAATCAATGTTTATTTATATAGCCCTAAATCACAAGTGTCTCAAAGGGCTGCACAAGCCACAACGACATCCTCGGTATAGCCCACATAAGGGCAAGGAAAAACTCACCCCAGTGGGACGTCGATGTGAATGACTATGAGAAACCTTGGAGAGGACCGCATATGTGGGTAACCCCCCCCCCCCTAGGGAGACCGAATGCAATGGATGTCGAGTGGGTCTAACATAATATTGTGAGAGTCCAGTCCATAGTGGATCCAGCATAACAGTAAGAGTCCAGTCCACAGTGGGGTCAGCAGGAAACCATCCCGAGCGGAGACGGGTCAGCAGCGCAGAGATGTTCCCAACCAATATACAGGCGAGCGGTCCACCCCGGGTCCCGACCCCGGACAGCCAGCACCCCATCCATGGCCACCGGATCTGTGTGTCTTCCCCTCCACAAGGGATAGGGGGGAGCAGAGGAGAAAAGAAAAGAAACGGCAGATCAACTGGTCTAAAAAAAAAAAAAGGGGGGCTATTCAAAGGCTAGAGTATACAAATGAGTTTTGAGATGGGACTTAAATGTTTCTACTGAGGTAGCATCTCTAATTGTTACCGGGAGGGCATTCCATAGTGCTGGAGCCCGAATAGAAAACGCTCTACAGCCCGCAGACTTTTTTTGGGCTCTGGGAATCACTAATAAGCCGGAGTTCTTTGAACGCAGATTTCTTGCCGGGACATATGGTACAATACAATCGGTAAGATAGGCTGGAGCTAGACCGTGTAGTATTTTATACGTAAGTAGTAAAACCTTAAAGTCGCATCTTAAGTGCACAGGAAGCCAGTGCAGGTGAGCCAGTATAGGCGTAATATGATCAAACTTTCTTGTTCTTGTCAAAAGTCTAGTAGTAGTAAGTGTATGTAAACTTTTGACCACAACCGTACACATATTTTTGGTGACCCATGCGACCACTGACTGCTGTTTTCGTGTCATATGTTTCGACGTTAGAGAGACTTTTACTAGCACGCCGTCTGCTATCGTCTGAGTGAGTGAGTATCCAATCACAAGTTGCAGTTTAGCAGGAAGCAGGGAGTGTTGACCCGCAGAGAAGAAGGACAAAACGTTGATTAGGTGGCAGATATATATTTGCAAGAAGGATATTTAAAGAGAAACTACATCTTGTGAGACGATGTCGGCGATGAAATGGGGAAATGCCCGCCATTTCCACTCGAATCAGCCGACTACGAGCGGTATCACTGGCTTATATATATATATATATGGGTGCTACAAATTGTGAGTTCAAATATTTAATTTCTTCATTTTTTTCACGTTTATTATGTGTTTTGCAGTTTTATTTTGAAATCAAATCAAATCAAATCAACTTTATTTATAAAGCACATTTAAAATTTACCACAGGGGTAGCCAAAGTGCTGTACAATGAGCAGGTTAAAAGATAAAACGAGTACCGAGCAAACACAACACAACACAAACAGAACACGATAAAAAATAAATAATTAAAATAGAATTAATAAAAACATAAAAACAGGTTCACAGCAGGTGTATTATGGGGCGCCATTGCAGGATGGATATCACTCAGTGTTAAAAGCCATGGAATAAAAGTATGTTTTTAA
This sequence comes from Nerophis lumbriciformis, assembly GCF_033978685.3. Taxonomy (NCBI): domain Eukaryota; kingdom Metazoa; phylum Chordata; class Actinopteri; order Syngnathiformes; family Syngnathidae; genus Nerophis; species Nerophis lumbriciformis. Next base: position 52,206,522 of record NC_084553.2, on the reverse strand, counting down.
GAGAGATTTAAAAACAGGAAGAGAGGAGGCTTGTCTAACACTCAGGGGTAGGTCGTTCCAGAGCTTGGGAGCAGCAACGGCGAAAGCTCTGTCACCTCTAAGCTTCAGCCTTGTGTCAGGGACCGTCAACAGCAGCTGATCGGCTGATCTTAAGGATCGGGTGGGGCAGTAAGGCTGAAGGAGGTCGGAGAGATAGGTTGGCGCGAGGTTGTTTAGACATTTAAAAACAAATAAAAGGAGTTTAAAATGTATTCGGTAAAGTACCACATGAGATATGTTTTAATTGTTGATGCAATATATTGATTTTTAAATGCGCCTGAAAATACCCCGTTTTGTACACTGTTGAGGTGATCAATACCCAGTGGTGCGTAAACGTGTTCCTGTATAGTATTTCTCCAGCAATGGTTACGTGGTGACATCAATGATAATATTTTGAGACGTAATCATTGTAGTCGGACATCACTGAAGGCCTAGGTGGGAAACGCACAGCCCGCCGCTGGTTTTTCGTACGGTTCGGTCTTCGTCAGGACAAAAAAGCCCAGGTACCAGACTAAACGTAGCAAGTGTGTTTAGTCAAACACTAATCACGGAAGAGAGAGGCAGGGCACGCTGTGTTTACAATCTGCACATCTTCTCTCAAAAGGTGATGATCAAAAGTAGCATTTTTTTCCCCCCCCTATCCCTCTCCGTCCCCGAGAGAGCGAGACAGCGCCATGTCCCAGCAGAGCGTGCACTGATCAGCTCTCCCGAGAGTAACGCTGCGACTACAAACTCGTCATTGTTCCCCTTTCCTTATTCATCCGCTGATGTGTGCTGTCACCTTTGGAATTGAACACACAGACGGGGCAAATAGTCCCAGTCCTTTCTCTTTCCAGTGTCAGCATCCGGGCCTACAGTGTGGCAGCTTTCATCTGCGCCGAGCTGCTAGTCTATTATTCATGGCCGCTGTGCCGGGGATGTGGTAATGACGATGATGATGAGGCCTTCCTCTCGATAAGAAATGGCGGCGCGCGTGTGTCGACACCCAGCGCCGCTTTGATTTAGGCTGAAGCGGATGGCCTAGAGCAGGACGGTGCAACAGGTGTTGTTTTGAAGCAATGCCAGAGGAGTCCAACAAGTGTGATGTGTTGCCCAGGAACAAGACTGTCAAGCGCCTGTCTTGCTACTTCCCAATGCTCTTTTGTGCTCCTATTTGTGCAATCGTTGATTAAAAACATGCAAGCGTAACGTCTTTATAGTGCTGCACGATTTTGGACAAAAAAAACCCTACATTTTTTATTACGATTTTTGGGGTAAAAACGACAAAAGACAGGGTTGAAGGTTGTTTGACATTCATTTTGATCATGTATACAGTATAGGATTGTACGGTACACCGGTATTAGTATAGTACCCCCCTATTCAGTACTATACCGCCTCTAAAAAGTACCCCCCACCCCGTCGTCGCCACTTGGTGTCATTGCTGGTTTACGAGCAGAGGAGCATGTTCGGCAGCGCACAATCACGGAGTACTTACAAGCAGACACAGTGTGTAGACAGAAAAGGGAGAACGGACACATTTTGGCTTAAAAAGTAAAGATAAAGGTGAAGTTATAACACTGAAACACACTCAAGAAGAGGTGCTTTAAAGGCCTACTGAAACTCACTACTACCGACCACGCAGTCTGATAGTTTATATATCAATGATGAAATCTTAACATTGCAACACATGCTTACTAATGGTTAGCTTACTAACCATTTTAAATTTTGCGCGAAATATCCTGCTGAAAACGTCTCGGTATGATGACGTCAGCGCGTGTGACGTCACGGATTGTGGAGGACATTTTGAGACAGCATGGTGGCCAGCTATTAAGTCGTCTGTTTTCATCGCAAAATTCCACAGTATTCTGGACATCTGTGTTGGTGAATCTTTTGCAATTTGTTCAATGAACAATGGAGACAGCAAAGAAGAAAGCTGTAGGTGGGAAGCGGTGTATTGCGGCCGACTGCAGCAACACAAACACGGCCGGTGTTTCATTGTTTACATTCCCGGAAGATGACAGTCAAGCTTTACCATTGGTCTGTGGAGAACTGGGACAACAGAGACTCTTACCAGGAGGACTTTGAGTTGGATACGCAGACACGGTACCGTGAGTACGCATGCAGCTGTGGCTTCCAAACATTTGATCGCTTGCCCGTATGTGCGTGCCGCTATGTGCATGTCACGTACGTAACTTTGGGGACTTTGGGGAAATATATGTGCTGTATGAACTTTGGGGAGGTGAACGGTACTTTGGGGACTTTGGGATTGAGTGTGTTGTGCAGTGTTTGAGTTGTATTGGCGGGTTATATGGACGGGAGGGGGGAGGTGTTTGTTATGCGGGATTAATTTGTGGCATATTAAATATAAGCCTGGTTGTGTTGTGGCTAATAGAGTATATATGTCTTGTGTTTATTTACTGTTTTAGTCATTCCCAGCTGAATATCAGGTCCCACCCGCCTCTCACAGCATCTTTCCTATCTGAATCGCTCCCACTGCCCTCTAGTCCTTCACTCTCACTTTCCTCATCCACAAATCTTTCATCCTCGCTCAAATTAATGGGGAAATCGTCGCTTTCTCGGTCCGAATCGCTCTCGCTGCTGGTGGTCATGATTGTAAACAATGTGCAGATGTGAGGAGCTCCACAACCTGTGACGTCACGCTACTCGTCTGCTACTTCCGGTACAGGCAAGGCTTTTTTATCAGCGACCAAAAGTTGCGAACTTTATCGTCGATGTTCTCTACTAAATCCTTTCAGCAAAAATATGGCAATATCGCGAAATGATCAAGTATGACACATAGAATGGACTTGCTATCCCCGTTTAAATAAGAAAATCGCATTTCAGTAGGCCTTTTAGACATAGCTAGCTAGCTAGTGGCTAAAGTCCATCCTCAGTTATGCAGTGTTGTAGCTACTTCTCAATCACTAATCCTCGCCTCAATGGCGACAAATAAAGTAAGTTTCTTACAAGTATCATCCCTGCAGGACAAGGAATAGCTAAACATGCTTCACTACACACCGTAGCTCACCGGCGTCAAAATGTAAACAAACGCCATTGGTGGATCGACACCTAACATCTACTGTAATGATACCAAGTACAGGAGCGTATCTAGTCAATACTACTATTATTATGTCAAGACGTGGATTTTTTACGCAGCTTGCTGCGAGATTTGTTCTCCCGAGATGCAAACGGACTAGACCGAACAAGGCTTGGAGGTAGGAACATATTTTAATTTCTACTCAAAAAGGGGTACATACAAAAGGCGAAGGCACAAACTTGGCGCAGGGACCAAAACTAGCACTTTAACGTAAACTATGAACAAAAAACAAACAACGCTTACTGTGCATGAACAATGGCATGAGCAGAGCATGGAATGAACATCAAGCATGAAACTATCATCGAGAACTATGGTAACGCATGAAACGAACAATGTCGCCAGGCAGACTAACTGACAAAGACAGGCTTAAATAATAATATCATGATTAGCGACAGCTGTGATCCAAACAAATGAGGTAGGTGAAACTAATGAGTCGTCATGGAAACTAAAACAAAGAAGCGCAAAAACAGCTATGTTTTATTAATATACCGTAGCTGCGTGTGTCAAATATGAGTCATTAAATGACTCCCGCCTCCTGGTGGTAGAGGGCGCTAGTGATCCTTCTTGCGACTACTCGGCTGCAGAAGAAGTGACAACAAGCAGCAACAGTTAACAGCGATCATTTATTGTTTCCTCTTGCTTGGACGTTTAACATGGAGGATTACATATCTAAAATAAAACAGTTTTCTAAACTGGACTTTCAATTGAAGCAGGAGGTAATAATTAAAGGAATATCTCCATCGAGACAGAGAGACTTTTAAAACTGAAGAAAGATAAGGAAGACTTCTATAAACAAGTTATTGATGCCTTTGTTCAGAAGGAGCTGCGCATGGACTTCATTTATAAGTAAAGGTAAGACCATAATAAGGTTTTTTTTAATAAATGTGCTCTTCATGATGGTATCCTTACATCACACTCAAAGCGCAGGCCTAAATTTACCGCATGCCTTTGGTAAGCCCCGGAGTGAGAAGAGGTTTTAAATTAATTACCGCCCCGGCGGCAATTCAAGGAAATACGGTATATTGTATGTAGGGATGTCCCGATCCGATATTTGGATCGAATCGGCCGCCGATATTTGCCAAAAAATGCGTATCGGCAAGGCATGGGAAAATGCCGATCCAGATCCAGTTTTTAAAGAAATTCCGGTCCGTGTTTTCCAACGCACCGATTTAAATAATACATTCCACTTTTCTGCTGCCCCCTAATTTCCGTTCCGCACTTTCCAGCACACCTTCAACACATCCACAGGTCTGTGTCCTAACCGTTAAGACGGCCATGTGAATTAAAAGTTACCGGTAAAATTGTCAACTGTCTCTGTGCGATATAGAAAATGACTATATCGTGATATCGAGTATACGTTCTCACACAGTTGCTTTTAGCTGCGGGCATTACACTACAGGCTCTCCTCGCTCTCTCTTGTGTCTCCTTCTCAGACAGCAAGCGCAGCTTCTACATACGTCACATTCGTATACGCCCTCGCGGCGCAGAGAGGTAGCAGCATGGCTAAAGTTAGCTGTGATGCTAGCGCAGCCGTGCGAGTGGTAATCGAATGAAGGAAGGAATAATTAATTCCCCCAAAAAACAGCAGGGGGTCCATCGTCTGGCGGTGGTTTGGCTTTAAGTGGGAATATGTCGACCAGACAACCGTAATATGTCATATAGCGTTGCTATAAAAAGTAGCATTACTGCTAATATGTAGCAGCACGTCAATATCTCCGTTCGGTGCCACACGCCCACACCATCAAAATGCCGAGGCAAACATTTCCAGATCAACAAATAGTGATTTTTTTAGTTGTGATTTCCTTCTCTGCATGAAAGTTTAAAAGTAGCATATATTAATGCAGTATGAAGAAGAATGTTTTAATGTAGACACATAGAATCATCATACTGCTGTGATTATATGCATCAAGTGCTCATTCAAGGCTAAGGCAAAATATCCACATATATATCGTGTATCGCGATATGGCCTTAAAATATCGCAATTTTAAAAAAGTCCATATCGCCCAGCCCTTGTTCAATAATGCCATTTCTGTTTGTCATGTATAATTTTGTCTATTTTGTGTTTATCCTTGAATAAACTGGTCAGTTTCTTGTTACAAATACTTGTGTATTATTCAAACTCACCTAATTCAGCTGGCTAGAGTCAAGAGTACTAAAACCCTTTTCAACATGATTCTGACAACTAAGTAGGCTAAAAAACTTTAAACTTTAATACATGCTCGGATAGGCCAGTATCGGTATCGGATCGGAAGTGCAAAAACAACATCGGTATCGGATCGGAAGTGCAAAAACCTGGATCTGTCATGTCTGTGTAATCATGTTTTGTTTTAGTCATGTTTTGTTTTGTTTAGTTATTGACTCTTTAGTTTCTGGCTTTTCACTCCCTTGTCTTGTTTCCATGGTTACCCATTAGTTTCACCTGTTCCACGTTTGGACTCATTATGCACTCTTGTTTGTCACCATAGCAACCCATTAGTTTTCACCTGTCATGTCACGCACCTGGGCTTCACGGTGGCAGAGGGGTTAGTGCATCTGCCTCACAATACGAAGGTCCTGAGTAGTCTTGGGTTCAATCCCGGGCTCGGGATCTTTCTGTGTGGAGTTTGCATGTTCTCCCCGTGACTGCGTGGGTTCCCTCCGGGTACTCCGGCTTCCTCCCACTTCCAAAGACATGCACCTGGGGATAAGTTGATTGGCAACACTAAATTGGCCCTAGTGTGTGGATGTGAGTGTGAATGTTGTCTGTCTATCTGTGTTGGCCCTGCGATGAGGTGGCGACTTGTCCAGGGTGTACCCCGCCTTCCGCCCGATTGTAGCTGAGATAGGCTCCAGCGCCCCCCGCGACCCCAAAGGGAATAAGCGGTAGCAAATGGATGGATGGATGTCACGCACCTGTTTTGAGTCACGCACCTGTTGTTAATCATGTCTGTGTTATTTAAGCTTTTCATTTTCTGTTGTTCATCCTGGTGTCATATCTTTTCTAACCCTGCTATCCTCTCGTATCAAGCCACAGTAAGTGTTTTATTTCGTGTTCACAGTTTCTGCCTTAGAGCAAGTTTTGTTTTCATTCGCCAAGTTTTTTACCCCCCCCCATTGTGCGCGCCTTTTGTTTGCTTCTGTTTTGTAGTTTGTTAGTGTTTAAAATAAATCATGCACCCACCTTCAAGCCATGTCCGATCCAAGTTCACTTGCATCTCGGGAAAACAAAAACTCCACAGTCCAAGTTCTGACAGGATCGGGACATCCCTGATTGTATGAGTGCGGTCATGTGACTGCCAGGATTGCAAACGTTAGCAACGCTAGCCTAGCTACGTGGCCTAGAGTGCTAACTCACATTTTAACAGCGACGTCATGCTTGTTGAGCCTTTTCGTTGTCAAACAAAATAAATGATCACATTCACGGAATGCCGGCCTTGATTTTTAAGATGTGCAGCAAAGCCTGATTTGTAATTGTATGACTTTACAAAGCTGAAGTGCTGGGTGTACGTTTCCTTCATGACGTCATAAAAAGCTGCGCCTCTCCTTTTATGGATTTTTCTCACGACCGGCGCTCATAAACAGGCTCCGGGGACGCACATTACTGTAAGGACGTCATTAAAAAAGTCCCATTTGCATAATAGGGGCCCATTAATAACTTTGCAGTGAACAAACCTATTGATGACACAGCTATTGTGATTACTGTTGTCAAATGAGGTGTGCACAACGTAACAGTGTCAACATTGTAAAGGCGACATTACACGCAGGGGCGAGACTTTTGACCTCCCACAATGGCCCTAGAGCTAGGGACTGGGCGGGGGGTACGGGGGTCTTTTGAGGGCATTGAAAGGGGGCGCGGACCATGTGTCCACGTCCAGCCAATCGGCGCTCAGGCCCTGGTGCGTCATGTCTCCAGGCGACATGTGGTTAACCACCTGGCCCCCCGCTCTTTGACCCATTGATAAAAGGAGAGAGAGTGGAGTGAGGGGACATTGGAGGGGAGGGTATGGACAGCCTGTACAGCCATTTGCTCATCAATGGAGGGCAACACCGCCACTTAACACGGTTTATTGATCCACGCAGCCTGCAGGGCCTCTGTTGTGTGTCCAATTTCCTATTGATTATTTCAAGTCTATGCTTATTGACCACTTTCCCCAACGCGCCGACTTGAGGATTTTTTTATTTTTTTTCCTAAACACCCATTTGAAATTATAATCCATTGCGAGTAAATGTCATAATCGCCCCCAAGGCCCGCCGCAGATTGGCTGGAGAGCAGGAGGTCTCTGAGGTCAACGACGCTGGTCAATAGCCAGTCTGTGCCGTGTACGGACTGTAAATGGCCTCGCTACACTTTATATGTGACGCCTGATCATATTGGTGGGCACAAGGTGTGACATAGATAAGCCAATTGTTTTGCTACGAAGAAGGCCAAGTGTTTTAGTGTGTGTGTGTGTGTGTGTGTGTGTGTCGATGAAGAGTGACGCGCTGGGCGACTGCTCATCAATGCTTCATAGGCTAGATCATTATATCCAAAGTGACAGCGCTACACAAGGAGGGGGCGAGTGGAGCTTGCGTAGATAAAGATTGGCATATTGCTATTGATTCTACACCTCAGGGGCTTCTTCTGTTACCGTGGTTTTACACACACACACACACACGTATATATACATATATATATATATATATATATATATATATATATATATACTAGGGTTGTACGGTATATCAGTATTAGTATAGTACCGTGATACTAATGAATCATATTCGGTACGATACCCCGTCGTCGACATCACGTCGTGTCTTTGCCGGTTTACGAGCAGAGGAGCATGTTCGGCAGCGCACAATCACGGAGTACTTACAAGCAGACACAGTGTGTAGACAGAAAAGGGAGAACGGACACATTTTGGCTTAAAAACTAACGATAAAGGTGAAGTTATAACACTGAAACACCCTCAGTAGGAGGTGCTTTAAGACATGGCTAATTAGCTAGCTAGTGGTTAAAGTCCAAACCCACAGTTTGCTGCAGTGTTGTAGCTATTTCAAAAATCACTAATCTTTGCCTCCATGGCGACAAATAAAGTAAGTTTCTTACAAGTATCATCCCTGCAGGACGAGGAATTGCTAAACATGCTTCACTACACGCCGTAGCTCACCGGCGTCACAATGTAAACAAACGCCATTGGTGGATCTACACCTAACATCCACTGTAATGATACCAAGTACAGGAGCGTATCTAGTCGATACTACCGTATTTTCCGCACCATTAGCCGCACCTAAAAACCACAAATTTACTCAAAAGCTGACAGTGCGGCTTTTAACCCGGTGCGCTTTATATATGGATAAATATTAAGATTCATTTTCATAAAGTTTAGGTCTCGCAACTTCGGTAAACAGCCGCCATCTTTTTTCCCGGTAAAACAGGAAGCGCTTCTTCTTCTACGCAAGCAACCGCCAAGGTAAGCACCCGCCCCCATAGAAGAGGAAGCGCTTCTTCTTCTACTGTAAGCAACCACCCGCCCCCGGAAGAAGAAGAAGCGCGCGGATTTTCGTTTCATTTCCTTTGTGTGTTTACATCTGTAAAGACCAGACCACAAAATGGCTCCTACTAAGCGACACGCGTATAACGCAGAATTTAAACTTAAGGCAATAAGTCATGCCGAAGAACACGGAAATAGAGCAGCAGCAAGAGAATATAACATAAATGAATCAATGGTGCGTAGGTGAAGGAAGCAAGAAGATGACCTGCGCCAGGTAAAGAAGACAAAACAGAGTTTCCGAGGGAACAAAGCAAGATGGCAACTGTTGGAGGACAAACTCGAACAGTGGGTTGTTGAGCAGAGAGCAGCAAGCAGAAGTGTCAGCACCATCACTATTCGAATGAAGGCAACAACGCTAGCAAGCGAACTTCACCTGGATGATTTTAAAGGTGGTGCTTCTTGGTGTTTCCGGTTCATGAAAAGACGCTTATAGACTACGGTGTCGTCACGGACTACAAAGGCGGACTCGCACAATTTTTCAGGATTTATAGAGATCCCAAATACAGATCAGCAGGTACCAGAAGGTAAGAAAAGTTGTGTTTGCATAATATTGCGAAACAAAGTGCCAGATAATATGTCTTACCTTATACACACACTTTTCAATTCGGACACCGAAGACGAAGAATTCGAAGGATTTACGAATGAAGAATAACTTCAGAAAGTGAGCGCTATGTCTATTTTGTGTGTTGTGACATTAACGTTCGAGCAACATTATGTTGCTATTGCTCTGCACTGTTTTGAATTTTACTATGTTTGTGATTGCACATTTGCGTACATTTTGGGACAGAGTTGTTAGAACGCTGGTTTTTAATATATTATTAAAGTTTGACTGACCTATCTGACTGTTTTTTTGACATTCCCTTTAGCGCAGCGTAGGCGCGGCTTATAGTCCGGGGCGGCTTATAGGTGGACAAAGTTTTGAAATATGCCATTCATTGAAGGTGCGGCTAATAACCCGGGGCGGCTTATAGTGCGGAAAATACGGGTACTATGATTATGTCAGGACGTGGATTTTTACGCAGCTTGCTGCGAGATTTGTTCTCCCGGGATGCAAACGGACTAGACCGAACAAGGCTTGGAAGTAGGAACATATTTTAATCTCTACTCAAAAAGGGGTACAAACAAAAGGCGCTCACAAGGCGAACAAAGACATGTCCAAACCCACAGTCTGCAGTGTTGTAGCTACTTCTAAATCACTAATCCTCGCCTCCATGGTGACAAATAAAGTACGTTTCTTACAAGTATCATCCCTGCAGAACGAGGAATAGCTAAACATGCTTCACTACACACCGTACCTCAGTGGTTCTCAAATGGGGGTACTTGAAGGTATGCCAAGGGGTACGTGAGATTTTTTATAAATATTCTAACAATAGCAACAATTCAAAAATCCTTTATAAATATAAATAAAAACCTATCTTTTTTTCCAAATAGTTCAAGAAAGACCACTACAAATGAGCAATATTTTGCACTGTTATACAATTTAATAAATCAGAAACTGATGACATAGTGCTGTATTTTACTTCTTTATCTCTTTTTTTTCAACCAAAAATGCTTTGCTCTGATTAGGGGGTACTTGAATTTAAAAAAAATTCACAGGGGGTACATCACTGAAAAAAGGTTGAGAACCACTGCCGTAGCTCACCGGCGTCACAGTGTAAACAAACGCCATTGGTGAATCTACACCTAACATCCACTGTAATGATACCAAGTACAGGACCGTATCTAGTCAATACTACTATGATTACGTCGAAAGGCCATGTAACACAGTGGTGAACATGCCCTTTCCCAACTACTTTGGCACGTGTTGCAGCCATGAAATTCTAAGTTAATTATTATTTGCAAAAAAAATAAATAAAGTTTATGAGTTTGAACATCAAATATCTTGTCTTTGTAGTGAAATTCAATTGAATATGGGTTGAAAACGATTTGCAAATCATTGTATTCCGTTTATATTTACATCTAACACAATTTCCCAACTCATATGGAAACGGGGTTTGTATAAATTTGCTTTTTTAAAGTAATACTTTCTTATTTCAAGCATGAACAAAAAAAAAATCATAACTTTGACACAATTAAAACGGATGACAGCCAAATGGACTTTGCTGTTTTATTTTCAATGAAACAATAGAAAATACGTACTCATGTAGTAGTACAGTTGTTATTAGTGAGAATATACTTATTTTAAGGTATTTTTGGGTTCATTGAGGTGAGCTAATTTGACTTGTTTTGGAAAGTCTTGACAAGCCAAATTTTCTGGTTCTATTGGCAGATGATTTTGCTTAGTTCAAATAAAATACCCCATATATATTTTTTTTTTTTTTCTTGTTTTTGCAGTGTTAATGTTGTGCTTGTTGTTCTTACATTAGACAACTTGATGTTTATTAGTCAACATTTCTGATTATATGTTTGTTACAGTGACGTGCGGGGCCTCACCTGCCATCATGGAAAGAAAAAAAATGTAAAAAGAAAAAAAAATTAATTAAATTGTTATATGTATCCAGTGATTATACTAAAGTTATTTTCCATTTAACTTCACCAGTTTTAGATTATTTTTATTCAAAATCGCTGAATTTTCACATTTGCCGTTCAAATACTGAGAAGAGACGGTGCGGTGATCAGCAGCCAGTTGAGGCACGTCACTCAGTTGTGCCTCAACATGGACTGCGGACTCGGCTAACTGCTGGCCTGCTGTGCAGTGAGACCGTATTGCTATATGAATTATATTATACATTTCCATAGTTTAGTTAGCTGAGGTATATAATGTACAGTGTATTTTGTCAACAACTGTATGTGTGTAAAGTATTTCTTGTGCTGAGCAATCATAAAACTGCTGCGAAGACGCACTGTGTGAGGCTCGCAGTAATCCCGCCTCCTGGTGCCGGTTAATGCACCCCCGCCGCAGAATGCACCCCCCGACGGGAGCGCCACACCAACCAAAGCCCACACCCAAACCCTCCGCGTGCAAGACAGAATCCACCCAGAAAAAAGTAACTTAACAAGAAGCCAAAAAGTGCAAAAACAACAATGCTCGCGCCGGAGGAGCCGTGAACGACTGCAGGGACACAACATTAGGTACACCTGCAGACTGCAGCACGGATTTCATATTTCATTCATTCACAACTCCTCCAACACGAACATCACTGTTCCCGCATTTATAATTAAATGTGTTTTTTTGTGTGCTACAGTTTCTATGTGTAAAGTTAAAGTTTAGTTAAAGTACCAATGATTGTCACACACACACTAGGTGTGATGAAATCTGCGTTCAAAGAACTCCGGCTTATTAGTGATTCCCAGAGCCCAAAAAAAGTCTGCGGGCTATAGAGCGTTTTCTATTCGGGCTCCAGTACTATGGAATGCCCTCCCGGTAACAATTAGAGATGCTACCTCAGTAGAAGCATTTAAGTCCCATCTTAAAACTCATTTGTATACTCTAGCCTTTAAATAGCCCCCCTGTTAGACCAGTTGATCTGCCGTTTCTTTTCTTTTCTCCTCTGCTCCCCTTTTCCTTGAGGGGGGGGCACAGGTCCGGTGGCCATGGATGAAGTGCTGGCTGTCCAGAGTCGGGACCCGGGGTGGACCGCTCGCCTGTGCATCGGCTGGGAACATCTCTACGCTGCTGACCCGTCTCCGCTCGGGATGGTGTCCTGCTGGCCCCACTATGGACTGGACTCTTACTATTATGTTGGATCCACTATGGACTGGACTCTCACAATATTATGTCAGACCCACTCGACATCCATTGCTTTCGGTCTCCCCTAGAGGGGGGGGGGTTACCCACATATGCGGTCCTCTCCAAGGTTTCTCATAGTCATTCACATCGACGTCCCACTGGGGTGAGTTTTTCCTTGCCCGTATGTGGGCTTTGTACCGAGGATGTCGTTGTGGCTTGTGCAGCCCTTTGAGACACTTGTGATTTAGGGCTATATAAATAAAGATTGATTGATTGATGAAATGTGTCCTCTGCATTTGACCCATCCCTTAATCACCCCCTGGGAGGTGAGGGGAGCAGTGGGCAGCAGCGGTGCCGCACCCGGGATTAATTTTTGGTGATTTAACCCCCAATTCCAACCCTTGATGCTGAGTGCCAAGCAGGGAAGAATGCTGGTATGAGCTTTTAAACATAACCCGTTAACTGCTGCCAATCAAATGGTGAATAAGATACTCTTTAGGGTTCATATGTTTGTAAATCTGACTGTGATGAAGTCAGTGCCTCACCAGTCATGAACCTCACCGCACGTCACTGGTTTGTTATCAAAGATGCACGCAGGCTTCCGACGGGCTAAAATGACTGCGAAGCGCAGCTGGGTGTAAACTGAGATTACCTTGACCCCCGAAGTACAAGAATAAAAGTCTAATAAACTCAAGCATACACAGGCTGAGTCAGTGTGCACGCTGCAGCAGATAACCATCTGTGCTCTCATAACCATTACTCCAAGCCATAACATCGCCTGTGTGCTTAGGCCGCATGAGTCAAGCTTTTCATTGTGAGCCCTCAAAGCCCCGTCGGACTGGCAAAGTCTTCAGCTGTCCGTCTCAAACAAGCGTTGCTGGCTGAAATAGGAGCAGGCCTCAAACGCCGTTTGATGTTTTACTGGCCGGGGTCAGGGCTGAAATGACACGTAAATGAGGGAAGGAAGGCCTTTTCATTTTGTCAACCTGTTTTGTTATTGGAAAGGACGCTGAGGGGCCTCGGGGCGTGACATGACAGGGCGATTGTTTTAAGTAGCCACACGGGCGCGACGCGCTCGCTCGGATGCCGCCACAAAGCGAGGAACGTTGCTCGGGTGTTAGCAAAATAAACAACTTGGACCAAGAGTCTGGCTTGGGGGGGTGGGGGGGGCAGACAAGGCCATCTCCCCATGTAAAACACAATGCATTGTTAAATATGGCAGTGTTTTGCAACCTTGTTTGAGCCAAGGCACATTTTTTTCATTGGAAAAAATGCGGAGGCACACCACCAGCAGAAATCATTAAAAATATGAAACTCAGTAAACAATAAAAAGTCGTTGTCGCAATTGTTGGATATGACTTTAAACCATAACCAACCATGCATCACTATAGCTCTTGTCTCAAAGTAGGTGTACTGTCACCACCTTTCACATCACACCGTGACTTATTCTGAGTTTTTTTGCTGTTTTCCTGTGTGCATACTTGCCAACCCTCCCGAATTTTCCGGGTGACTCCCGAAATTCAGTGCCTCACCCGAAAACCTCCCGGGACAAATATTCTCCCGAAAATCTCCCGATTTTCAGCCGGAGCTGGAGGCCACTCCCCCTTCAGCTCCATGCGGACCAGCCTTTTTTCACGACGGGAGGACAACAGGGTGACAAGAACTAAATCATCCAGACTAAAGATACATTGTATTATTATGTTTATCTTACCTAAAAATAAATATATTTATTAATTAAAAAAAAAAAAAACTAAATAAATGTTTACTATATTTTGCTAAAAACATCAACATTAATTGTATTTTTATTTTTATTTTTTCTGACTCCTTATTACATCAAGCCATAGAATTATACCGGTACATTAAAATAAACATATTTGAAATAATTAATTTTAAATTATCATAATAATTCATTTAAAATGACCATATTTGATTATTAAAATATTTGTTTGTTTATCAAAAACTTTAGCATTTTATTTATTACATTTTGAAGCTCTCAGAAGCCAAGTTATGTTATATTCATGTTATATTTATGCAAGTTTGAAGTATCAATGATCCAAACACAGTTTTGTTTGCATTTTTTCAGGATGTAGATATATATATATATATATGTATGAAATACTTGACTTGGTGAATTCTAGGTGTCAAGATACTCCTCCCCTCTTAACCACGCCCCCAACCATGCCCCCCCCCCACCCCCGACCACGCCCCCACCTCCCGAAATTGGAGGTCTCAAGGTCGGCAAGTATGCCTGTGTGTGGTGTTTTAGTTCTTGTCCTGCGCTCCTATTTTGGTGACGTTTTCCTGTTTTGTTGGGGGTTTTCTGCTGCAGTCTTCCTTTAAGCGCTATTCCCCGCATCTACTTTGTTTTAGCAATCAAGACTAGAGATGTCAGATAATGGCTTTTTTGCCGATATCCCGATATATTGTCCAACACTTAATTACCGATTCCGATATCAACCGATACTGATATATACAGTTGTGGAATTAACACATTATTATGCCTAGTTTTGTTGTGATGCCCCGCTGGATGCATTAAACCAGTGGTTCTCAAATGGGGGTACGCGTAACCCTGGGGGTACTTGAAGGTATGCCAAGGGGTACGTGAGATTTTTTTAAAATGTCTGTTAAAAAGAACTGTGAAAAGAAATGCAACAATGCAATATTCAGTGTTGACAGCTAGATTTTTTGTGGACATCCATCCATCCATCCGAGGTCGGGTCGCGGGGGCAGCAGCCTAAGCAGGGAAGCCCAGACTTCCCTCTCCCCAGCCAATTCGTCCAGCTCCTCCCGGGGGATCCCGAGGCGTTCCCAGGCCAGCCGGGAGACATAGTCTTCCCAACGTGTCCTGGGTCTTCCTCGTGGCCTCCTACCGGTCGGACATGCCCTAAACACCTCCTTAGGGAGGCGCTCGGGTGGCATCCTGACCAGATGCCCGAAATACCTCATCTGGCTCCTCTCGATGTGGAGGAGCAGCGGCTTTACTTTGAGCTCCCCCCGGATGACAGAGCTTCTCACCCTATCTCTAAGGGAGAGCCCCGCCACCCGGCGGAGGAAACTCATTTCGGCCGCTTGTACCCGTGATCTTGTCCTTTCGGTCATAACCCAAAGCTCATGACCATAGGTGAGGATGGGAACGTAGATCGACCGGTAAATTGAGAGCTTTGCCTTCCGGCTCAGCTCCTTCTTCACCACAACGGATCGATACAGCGTCCGCATTACTGAAGACGCCGCACCGATCCGCCTGTCGATCTCACGATCCACTCTTCCCTCACTCGTGAACAAGACTCCGAGGTACTTGAACTCCTCCACTTGGGGCAAGATCTCCTCCCCAACCCGGAGATGGCACTCCACCCTTTTCCGGGCGAGAACCATGGACTCGGACTTGGAGGTGCTGATTCTCATCCCAGTCGCTTCACACTCAGCTGCGAACCGATCCAGTGAGAGCTGAAGATCCTGGCCAGATGAAGCCATCAGGACCAAATCATCTGCAAAAAGCAGAGACCTAATCCTGCAGCCACCAAACCGGATCCCCTCAACGCCTTGACTGCGCCTAGAAATTCTGTCCATAAAAGTTATGAACAGAATCGGTGACAAAGGGCAGCCTTGGCGGAGTCCAACCCTCACCGGAAACGTGTCCGACTTACTGCCGGCAATGCGAACCAAGCTCTGACACTGATCATACAGGGAGCGGACCGCCACAATCAGACAGTCCGAAACCCCATACTCTCTGAGCACTCCCCACAGGACTTCCCGAGGGACACGGTCGAATGCCTTCTCCAAGTCCACAAAGCACATGTAGACTGGTTGGGGAAACTCCCATGCACCCTCAAGGACCCTGCCGAGAGTATAGAGCTGGTCCACAGTTCCACGACCAGGACGAAAACCACACTGTTCCTCCTGAATCCGAGGTTCGACTATCCGGCGTAGCCTCCTCTCCAGTACACCTGAATAGACCTTACCGGGAAGGCTGAGGAGTGTGATCCCACGACAGTTAGAACACACCCTCCGGTTCCCCTTTTTAAAGAGAGGAACCACCACCCCGGTCTGCCAATCCAGAGGTACTGCCCCCGATGTCCACGCGATGCTGCATGTGATTGTGGACATGTTCCATAAATATTGATGTTAAAGATTTCTTTTTTTGTGAATAAATGTTTAGAATTAAGTTCATGAATCCAGATGGATCTCTATTACAATCCCCAAAGAGGGCACTTTAAGTTGATGATTACTTCTATGTGTAGAAATCTTTATTTATAATTGAATCACTTGTTTATTTTTCAACAAGTTTTTAGTTATTTTTATATCTTTTTTTCCAAATAGTTCAAGAAAGACCACAACAAATGAGCAATATTTTGCACTGTTATACAATGTAATAAATCAGAAACTGATGACATAGTGCTGTATTTTATTTCTTTAGGTCTTTTTTTCCAACCAAAAATGTTTTGCTCTGATTAGGGGGTACTTGAATTAAAAAAAATGTTCACAGGGGGTACATCACTGAAAAAAGGTTGAGAACCACTGCATTAAACAATGTAACTCATACTTGCCAACCTTGAGACCTTCGATTTCGGGAGGTGGGGCGTGGGGGCGTGGTCGGGGGTGGGGCGGGGCGTGGTTGGGGGCGTGGTTAAGACAGCTAGAATTCACCAAGTCAAGTATTTCATATATATATATATATATATATATATATATATATATATATATATATATATATATATATATATATATATATATATATATATATATCCTGAAAATATGCAAACAAAACTGTTTAGATAATTGATACTTCAAACTTGCATAAATAAATATTAAGGAATATAACATAACTTGGCTTCTGAGAGCTTCAAAATGTAATGAATAAAATGCTAAAGTTGTTGATAAACAAGCAATTATTTTAATAATTAAATATGGTCATTTTAAATGAATTATTATGATAATATAAAATGAATTATTTCAAATATGTTTATTTTAATTCTATGGCTGGATGTAATAAGGAGTCAGAAAAAATACAAAAAAATCTAAAAATTGTGCTCTACAGCAATTTTTTTATAAAACGCACAAAAAACTGCTCCTCGGATGAAAAATCTTACACAACTGCCTGTAACTCTCCCTGGGAAGGTCGGAGAGACATGAAACAAAAACCTCTATGTAGGTCTCACTTAGACCTACATTTCATAAATTGACAACCCCCAGCAAAAATCAACAGGAAGTTTGCTATTCCCCCTTCAAAACAATTTTTTTGGAAAAACCGCTCACCTTCCTTCAAAATCTATCTCCTCTGAGCGCGTTTGTCGTTTCGGCTTCAAACTAACACAGGAGAGAGATTAAACCCTTGTGTATAAATTAACAGAACAGTTTTTTTATAACTGCTCCGGTTTTGATTTTATGAGCCTTCAAAGAACCGCTGCGCTGATGCTGCTGCACTGCTGTTTTTGTAAGATGGCTGCTTAAAAGCAGGAAGCACCAACGTGCCCACACAATGCAGACAAGGTAGGTACACTAGACAAAAGTCTTGGGACACTTCAGACTAAAAGTACACAAAAGTATTGGGACACTTAGGACTAGTTATTATTGAAGTCACAAGGTGCATTTTTTTTTTTAACATGCCTCAAAACAGCTTGGAATTTGGGACATGTTCTCCCTGAGATAATCCTAAAACCCACTACAACTATGGGACATACTATACTTTGACTTTAAAAAAGTGCATTATTTTGTATTTTTTTTAAACATGCCTCAAAACAACAGCTACAAAAACAATGAAGACACACAGCTTCAGTTCAGAGTATACTAGAGCATACTTGCCATCCTTGAGGGGGGGGGGGGGGGGGGGGGTTGAGATTGGGGGGGGGGGGGGGGGGGGTTGGTAGCGGGGGTGTATATTGTAGCGTCCCGGAAGAGTTAGTGCTGCGAGGGGTTCTAGGTATTTGTTCTGTTGGGTTTATGTTGCGCTACGCTGCGGATGTTCTCCCGAAGTGTGTTTGTCGTTCTTGTTTGGTGTGGGTTCACAGTGTGGCGCATATTTGTAACAGTGTTAAAGTTGTTTATACAGCCACCCTCAGTGTGACCTGTATGGCTGTTGATCAAGTATGCATTGCATTCACTTATGTGCGTGTAAAAAGCCACATTTATTATGTGACTGGGCCGGTACGCTGTTTGTGTGGAGGAAAAGCGGACGTGACGTCAGGTTGTAGAGGACGCTAAAGGCAGTGGCTTTAAGGCACACCCCCAATACTGTTGTATCGGGTGAAATTCGGGAGAATGGTTGCCCCGGGAGCTTTTCGGGAGGGGCACTGAAATTCGGGAGTCTCCCGGGAAAATCGGGAGGGTTGGCAAGTATGCTCTATGTCCGTGTTTTACTGGATATGTACCGCTCCGTACAGCGGCGTTTTAAAAAGTCATTAATTTTACTTTTTGAAACCGATACCCATAATTTCCGATATTACATTTTAAAGCATTTATCGGCCGATTATGTCAGCAGGCCGATATTATCGGACATCTCTAATCAAGACCATTTAAGTTGTTGCTATCCTCCTTTGTGGGGGCATTGTTGATTGTCATGTCATGTTCGGATGTACTTTGTGGACGCCGTTTTTGCTCCACAGTAAGTCTTTGCTGTTGTCCAGCATTCTGTTTTTGTTTACTTTGGGGCCAGTGAGGTTTTAGTTTCGTTCTGCATAGCCTTCCCTAAGCTTCAATGCCTTTTCTTAGGGGCACTCACCTTTTGTTTATTTTTGGTTTAAGCATTAGATACTACGACAAACCCTTGTCGTCTCACACGACGTGTTGCCGACATCTACAAAGCAATTACCGTATTTTTCGGACTATAAGTCGCAGTTTTTTTCATAGTTTGGCCGGGCTCCAGTGCGACTTATATATGTTTTTTTCCTTTTCTATTATGCATTTTCGGCAGGTGCGGCTTATACTCCGGTGTGACTTATACTCCGAAAAATACGGTAGCTACCTGCTGCCACCTACTGATATGGAAGAGTATAACACGAGCTCTAGACAGCACCGACACTCAACAATGGCACAATATTTGCAGACTATTATTACTTGTTTGCAAAAAATATTTTTACCCCAAATAGGTGAAATTACATAATCTCACACGCCACACCAGACTTGGTGGTTGAAAAACACTGACATATGGAATTAGACATCTAACCGAATCATTGCATTCATAACCAAGGAGGCACATTTTCTAACGCAGTGCGAATGTTTTACAGCAGGAATATGACAAGTCGACCTAAACAAGTTCTATGAAACGGTAAAGGAGATGAGAAATGATATGATGCATGATGAATATCGGACCAATATTAGGAAAAAGTAACATAAAAGATATCTTTGACAACTGATTTAAAAAAAAAAAAAAAAGCTCCAATGACGCAATATTACTCATACTGGGATGTACAGTCGTGGTCAAAAGTTTACATACACTTGTAAAGAACATAATGTCATGTCTGTCTTGCAGAGGTGTGGACTCGAGTCACATGACTTGGACTCGAGTCAGACTCGAGTCATGAATTTGATGACTTTAGACTCGACTTGACAAAATGTAAAAAGACTTGCAACTCGACTTAGACTTTAACATCAATCACTTGTGACTTCACTTGGACTTGAGCCTTTTGAATTGACATGACTTGACATGACTTGCTACTTTCCCCAAAACCCAAAGATGAAAAAGTTATTCGGGAGCGCTCCGTATTTTTCATTGTGTACTTGTCTATCAGCGTTGCGTGTGTCAGCTGGTGTGCTCTCAGTACAACAGCCAATCAAATTAGATCTACTTTGTTTTCATCACACAGCATTCATCCAATCAAATTGCAGGACAACCAACGAAGAAGACATGTCCAAACCACACGCCAGTGAACAAAAAATGATACTTAAAATAATTTCGTTTGGGTATAAAATTTACGAGGTGGTCAACACAAAACGGTTTGCAGTATGCAACACATGCGGTTCGAAAATTACTGATGGAGAGGCAACAACTTCCAACTTCGTCCGGCATTTGAAGTTGCACAAAGAACGGTAAGTTTTGAATGTAAGATAACGTTTATTGGCTAAGTAACGTGACTTTTATTTGCTGTGTAGTTAAATCAGTGAGTCTGTAAACTCACTGCTAACGTTATAACGTTATTGCAAACACGGGAATCTGTTGCAGTTCACTACCTTATTCATACTTTTTGTTCAGTGATTTTTTTTAAGCAGGGTTACGTTAGTCAATATATCACACGTAACGTTAGACGGCGGTCAGCAGCACCGCATATTTTAGCCACCTAAAAAAAGACAGAAATAGTAAAATAAAGGTAAAATAAATACTACGCCCCCATCGTGCACAAATGACTGACAGACTCTTGGCTAATTTGGTCTTTTGCAAATGCAATGCAGCATAGGGCCCTGACATATAAAAAGTACAACTTTTTTGTTATGTTCACGTATATGTCATGTTTTTTCAATGTTAACACTTTTGTACAAATAAGTACATTTGCACTTTATTTTTTAATGTGTTTGTTCTGTAAAGGAATGAGTTAATGTTTAAAATGACTGGTTAATAGTGCTATTATAAAGTGCAATGTCAGCACAATTTTCTTTCCTGCAATTTAAAATGCACTTGTTTTAATAAATAAATACAGCGTTTGAAAAGCATACACAATCTGTGTTAATATATTAGTCTGTGGTTAAAAGGACTTGAAAGGACTCGAAACTCAAAATGCAGGACTTAGGACTTGACTTGAGACTTTCCAGTCTTGACTTTGGACTTGACTCGGGGCTTGCCTGTCTTGACTCGGGACTTGACTCGGACTTGAGGGCAAAGACTTGAGACTTACTTGTGACTTGCAAAACAATGACTTGGTCCCACCTCTTGAGTTTCCAATAATTTCTACAACTCTTATATTTTTGTGATAGAGTGATTGGAGCACATACTTGTTGGTCACAAAAAACATTCATGACGTTTGGTTCTTTTATGAATTTATTATGGGTCTACCGAAAATGTGACCAAATCTGCTTGGTCAAAGGTATACATACAGCAATGTTAATATTTGGTTACATGTCCCTTGGTAAGTTTCACTGCAATAAGGCGCTTTTGGTAGCCATCCACAAGCTTCTGGTTGAATTTTTGACCACTCCTCTTGACAAAATTGGTGCAGTTCAGCTAAATTTGTTGGTTTTCTGACATGGACTTGTTTCTTCAGCATTGTCCACACGTTTAAGTCAGGACTTTGGGAAGGCCATTCTAAAACCTTAATTCTAGCCATTCCTTTACCACTTTTGACGTGTGTTTGGGGTCATTGTCCTGTTGGAACACCCAACTGCGCCCAAGACCCAACCTCTGGGCTGATGATTTTAGGTTGTCCTGAAGAATTTGGAGGTAATCCTCCTTTTTCATTGTCCTATTTACTCTCTGTAAAGCACCAGTTCCATTGGCAGCAAAACAGGTAGGAATGGTGTTACTGGGATTAAATGCCTCACCTTTTCTCCTCCAAACATATTGCTGGGTATTGTGGCCAAACAGCTTAACTTTTGTTTCATCTGACCACGGATCTTTCTCCCAGAAGGTCTTATCTTTGTCCATGTGATGTCAGATGGCCACAATACCCAGCAATGTGTTTGGAGGAGAAAAGGTGAGACCTTTAATTTGTGTTTTAAAAGACTACAACTATGCTAGAGTCAAACATTCCAGCTTTTTTTGTTACTTTGCACCTATTTGCTTTTTTATTTCACATTTTATTTAATTTTTTTTCTAAAAGCATGCTCCAGTGAGGTGAGATTACCCATACGTTTTTGTAGGTGTGATAGGGTGAGCAAATCGAGCGCTCCTATTCTCTCGCGAGTGTCCAGGTCTGGACTACAGGCAGGCCAGTCTAGTAACCGCACTCTTTTACTACGAAGCCACGCTGTTGTAACACGTGCTGAATCTGGCTTGGCAGTGTCTTGTTGAAATAATCAGGGGCGTCCATGAAAAAGACGTATGTTGCTCCAAAACCTGTATATATATATACAAACGTACTGTACCTTTCAGGATTAATGGTGCATTCACAGATGTGTAAGTTAGCCATGCCTTGGGCACTAATACACCAACATACCATCACAGATACTGGTTTTTAAACTTAGCACCTAAAACAATCCAGGTGGTTCTTTTCCTCTTCGGTCCGGAGGACACGACGTCCACAGTTTCCAAAAACAATTTGAAATGTGGACTCGTCAGACCACAGAACACTTTTCCACTTTGCATCAGTCCATCTTAGATGAGCTCAGGTCCAGCGAAACCAGCGACCTTTCTGGGTGTTGTTGATAAATGGCTTTCGCTTTGCATAGTAGAGTTTTAACTTGCACTTACAGATGTAGCGACCAACTGTAGTTACTGACAGTGGTTTTCTGAAGTGTTCCTGAGCCCATGTGGTGATATCATTTACACACTGATGTCGCTGTTTGAAGGAGTATCGCCTCAGGGATCGAAGGTCCGTAATATCATCGCTTACGTGCAGTGATTTCTCCAAATTCTCTGAACCTTTTGATGATATTACAGACCGTAGATGGTGAAATCCCTAAATTCCTTGCAATAGCTCGTCGAGAAATGTTGTTCTTAAACTGTTGGACAATTTGCTCACGCATTTGTTCACAAAGTGGTGACCCTCGCCCCATCCTTGTTTGTGAATGACTGAGCATTTCATGGAAGCTGCTTTTATACCCAATCATGGCACCCACCTGTTCCCAATTAGCCTGTTCACCTGTGGGATGTTCCAAATAAGTGTTTGATGAGCATTCCGTAACTTTCTCAGGCTTTTTTGCCACTTGTGCCAGCTTTTTTGAAACAAGTTGCAGGCATCGACTTCCAAATGAGCTAATATTTGCAAACAATTACAATGTTTTCCAGTTCGAACGTTAAATATCTTGTCTTTGCAGTCTATTCAATTGAATATAGGTTGAAAAGGATTTGCAAATCATTGTATTCTGTTTTTATTTACCGTTTACGCAACGTGCCAACTTCACTGGTTTTGTACAACAAACGTCCGTCTTTGTGGCCCATGACCCGGTGAAGAGTTCAGATTGTTCCACATGTAGTTTTTTCCGTGAGAATGTCACCACTGTTTGTTGGATATGAGAACCGTACACTGCAAAAACTGAAATCTAAGTAAGATTAAATATCTCAAATAAGGGTGATATTTGCTTATTTTCTGTCTGATAAGATCATTCTTCTCACTAAGCAGATTTTATGTTAGAGTGTTTTACTTGTTTTAAGGGTTTTGGTCCTAAATCGTCTCAATAAAATATTACAGCTTGTTGCTGAGATTTGATGACCTATATTGAGTAAAACATGCTTGAAACTAGAATATCAACTGTTGCAAAGCTGTGTCATCAACACTCACAAGTATAAAAGTACTTTTTAAAGTTTTCATTTCTTACGTCAAGCGTGAAAAAAAAAATCATGACTTTGACACAATTGTGTCTCATAATTAAAACAGATGACAGCCAAATGGACTTTGCAGTTTTATTTTCAATGAAACAATAGAAATTACGTACTCATATAGTAGTACAGTTGGCACAGTACAGTAAACTGACAGTTAATAATTAAACATTTAACATGTGACATTTCAAACAATTTGGACAGAAAAGGTTCGTGCACATTCAGATAAATTCCTCAAAATTATAATTAAATTTTTTTTGGCCGGGGGCAGGGCTGTATGTATGCGCACTAATTGACTGAAAGAGCACGCACTTGGCGCGATGATGTCATGTTATCGATGGAAAAATGCATTTTTAGACAATATGATTTGCCTGAGCGGCTAGGAGACCCCAAGAGTAACAAGCGGTTGCCTTGTTGACTTTCCATTAAGAACAATAAATTAGTTTTTAGTATAAGTTTGCTGGTTTCAAGAAATGTAACGCATATCATTATGTCAAGATAATGGCACTAGTATTTACTTAATTTAAGAATATTTTTCAACATATTGAGCAAAAAGGTCTTTTTTTTTTCTACCAAGAAAAGTGCACTTGTTATTAGTGAGAATATACTTATTTTAAGGTATTTTTGGACCCATTGAGGTTAGCTAATTAGGGCCCGCACGGCCCATTGCAAAAGGACTCCCACAGGGAGTCCTTATGCAATGGGACATAAGGACCTATTGTTATTCGTCCGTTTTATTATTCTTTCTTTCTTCTTCCGCCGCCTCTTTGAGCACTAATTTGACCCACTTAACATGCTTCAAAACTCACCAAATTTGACCCACACATCAGGACCTGCGAAAATTGCCTTTTTTATAAAAAAGGAACCTCAAAAATTAAATTTGCGCTCTAGCGCCCCCTATAAAAACAAAAAAAGTACACTGCCTGTAACTCCCACTAGGAAGGTCGGAAAAACATTAAACAAAAACCTCTATGTAGGTCTGACTTAGACCTAGCTTTCATAATGTATATTGTCGGGCTAAAATCTACAGGAAGTTGGCAATTCTCCCTTCAAGACAAAAAAGTACTAAAAACAGTCACTTTTGCCTCTTTGACCTGTAATTTCACCCCCTTAACATGCTTCAAAACTCACCAAACTTAACACACACATCAGGACTGGCTAAAACTGTCATCTAATGAAAAAACCTAACCCCAAATCTATAAATTGTGCTCTACAGCAATTTTTTAATAAAACGTACAAAAAACTGCTCTTAGGATGAAAAATCTGACAAAACTGCCTGTAACTCCCACTGGGAAGGTCGGAGAGAGATGAAACAAAAACCTCTCTGTAGGTCTTACTTAGACCTACATTTCATAAATTGACAACCCCCAGCAAAAATCAACAGGAAGTTTGCTATTCCCCCTTCAAAATACAATTTTTGGAAAAACCGGTCACCTTCCTTCAAAATCTATCTCCTCTGAGCGCGTTTGTCGTTTCGCCTTCAAACTAACACAGGTGAGAGATAAAACCCTTGTGATTAAAAGTATAGATGGGATTTGTAATACCTGCTCCGGTTTTGATTTTATGACCCTTCAAAGACCCGCTGCACTGATGCTCCTGCGGTGCTGTTTTTCTAAGATGGCTGCTCAAAAGCAGGAAGCACCAACGTGCCCACACAATGCAGACAAGGTAGGTACACTAGACAAAAGTCTTGGGACACTTCAGACTAAAAGTAGACAAAAGTATTGGGACACTTAGGACTAGCACCTGCCAAATACGCGGGCCCGTCCAACGCTGCTTGCAGCTTTAATTTGACTTGTTTTGGAAAATCTTGACAAGCCAAATTTTCTTGTTCTATTGGCTGATAATTTTGCTTAGTTCAAGTAAAATACCCCTCATTTTTGTGTTATTTTTTCTTGTTTTTGAACACTGACTTTTTGCAGTGTAGAGCTGTGGAATGCTGCAGGGAGATGAAGAGCCGCCTCCATACGTGAGGTGCTAGCAGTAAACAGCAGGCTAAAAGGGAAGCTGCAGCCTGTTTACGCTCGCATTTCCACAAGCGTTGGTGCACAAAAGGTAGCAAAACAGCATCATTACCGGGCACAGTTGTACTAAATGGCTGCACAGAACATCCCCGACATCACCCACGCATTGTTGCGACTACAGAGAGGAGGGAAAAAAAAACAACAACCTTGGAGCTGACAGAGGTAAAGGGGAGGGAAAATTGGGCGTTCATCCATCGCCTATGTCTCGCTCTCGTTCGATATTACACCCACTTCACCCAGTTTTGATCTGACAGCTGCCTCAGAAGTGAGAGATCGTGGGGGGTTCGGGTGGGGGGGTGCACTGGGTTCCACGAGATGTGAAAGGTGAAGGCGGGAAAAAAATGAAGGCGAAAAACACCTCGTCCCTCCTTCCCCCTCTGGAAAAAACACCCAAACTGGGCGAAAACAAACACATGAATAAATAAATCCCCAAAAAGAATTGCAACGGGGAGATTTTAAACTGCGGCGGTATCAATAATTCAGTCACCTGAGACGCTGTTTTTGTTCAGCATAAGGTTTTGACGCGACTGGCAGTCGGAGTCAAGATGAGGGAGACCTTTTTATTATTGATGCGGTGGCGCACAGCTCACATCTGCTGTTACCAACACAAACAGTCGCAAAATGACTGCGGCACAATTGTGTAGGGAGTCTCACCAGGTCCGATACGACAAGTCGGCATCTTCAAAGATTAAAATGCTCACTTTGGATTGACACAGTCTGAGAAGGACAGTTCTCACCTAATGATGTGTTTATTTTGGCTGAAGTTTGACGGTAATTATATTGTACATGATATTGTAGTACAAGTCTGGATGAGATGCTCGCTGACCCTAGTTATGACCCAGTATGGGTCACTATTTCATGCACTATAAAAACAATAATTTATGAGAAAATTATTAAATAAATAAAATATACTATATATATATATATATATATATATATATATATATATATATATGTGTATATACAGTATATATATACTGTATATATACATATATATATGTGTGTGTATGTATATGTATATATGCATATATATAAATATAATATATATATATATATATATATATATATATATATATATATATATATATATATATATATATATATATATATTTATTTATATATATATATGTATATATTTATATTTATATATATGCATATATACATATACATACACACACATATATATATGTATATATATATATATATATATATATATATATATATATATATATATATATGTATATATATATATACATATATATATATATATATATATATATATATATATACACACATATATATACATCCATCCATCCATCCATTTTCTACCGCTTATTCCCTTTGGGGCCGCGGGGGACGCTGGAGCCTATCTCAGCTACAATCGGGCGGAAGGTGGGGTACACCCTGGACAAGTCGCCACCTCATCGCAGGGCCAACACAGACAGACAGACAACATTCACACTCACATCCACACACTAGGGCCAATTTAGTGTTGCCAATCAACCTATCCCCAGGTGCATGTCTTTATTTATATATATATATATATATGTATATATATATATATATAGATATGTATGTATATATATATATATATATATATATATATATATATATATATATATATATATATATATATATATATATATATATATATATATATATATATATATATATATATGTATATATGTATAAATATGGGACGGCGTGGCGCAGTGGAAGAATGGCCGTGCGCGACCCGAGGGTCCCTGGTTCAATCCCCACCTAGTACCAACCTCGTCATGTCCGTTGTGTCCTGAGCAAGACACTTCACCCTTGCTCCTGATGGGTGCTGGTTAGCGCCTTGCATGGCAGCTCCCTCCATCAGTGTGTGAATGTGTGTGTGAATGGGTAAATGTGGAAGTAGTGTCAAAGCGCTTTGAGTACCTTGAAGGTAGAAAAGCGCTATACAAGTACAACATTTGTCATTTATATATATATATATATATATATATATATATATATATATATATATATATATATATATATATATATATATTAGAGATGCGTGGCAATTATTTCATCCGCAACCGCATCAGAAAGTCGTCAACCATCCGCCATCCACCCGCACTAACATTTAATCAGAACCGCATCCGCCCGCACCCGCCCGTTGTTATATATCTAATATAGACGATGCAAGGCATTAGTGAGGTTATAAAGCTTTTGCCTGTTAAAGAAAGGAGACTGATCCAATGCAGCACAGACATTCACGTGCCACGCTGTCACGGCCCAGACGCACACCAGTGCGCAATCAAATGGGAGCCGCGCTGAGCGCACCTCCAAGCGCGTCTCGCTGCCGGCGACGGCCGGGTATGGTGCCGACGCTCCAGCGCCATCCATTTTCAGGGCTAGTTGATTCGGCAGGTGGGTTGTTACACACTCCTTAGCGGGTTCCGACTTCCATGGCCACCGTCCTGCTGCTGTCTATATCAACCAGGGTGAGCCGTTTACATACACTTGTAAAGAACATAATGTCATGGCTGTCTTGAGTTTCCAATAATTTCTACAAATGTTTTTTTGTGATAGAGTGATTGGAGCACATACTTGTTGGTCACAAAAAACATTCATGAAGTTTGGTTCTTTTATGAATTTATTATGGGTCTACTGAAAATGTGTCCAAGTCTGCTGGGTCAAAAGTATACATAGAGCAATGTTAATATTTGGTTACATGTCCTTTGGCAAGTTTCACTGCAATAAGGCGCTTTTGGTAGCCATCCACAAGCTTCTGGCAAGCTTGTGGTTGAATTTTTGACCACTCCTCTTGACAAAATTGGTGCAGTTCAGCTAAATGTGTTGGTTTTCTGACATGGACTTGTTTCTTCAGCATTGTCCACACGTTTAAGTCAGGACTTTCTCGGCCATTCTAAAACCTTAATTCTAGCCTGATTTAGCCATTCCTTTACCACTTTTGACGTGTGTTTGGGGTCATTGTCCTGTTGGAACACCCAACTGCGCCCAAGACCCAACCTCCGGTCTGATGATTTTAGGTTGTCCTGAAGAATTTGGTGGTAATCCTCCTTTTTCAGTGTCCCATTTACTCTCTGTAAAGCACCAGTTCCATTGGCAGCAAAACAGGCCCAGAGCATAATACTACCACCACCATGCTTGACAGTAGGCCTGGTGTTCCTGGGATTAAAGGCCTCACCTTTTCTCCTCCAAACATATTGCTGGGTATTGTGGCCAAACAGCTCAATTTTTGTTTCATCTGACCACAGAAGTTTCCTCCAGAAGGTCTTTTCTTTGTCCATGTGCTGTCAGATGAAACAAAAATGTTTTGTATGAAAGAAACTGCTGTTCTTTAAACGTGTCCACTAGATGTCACAATAGCATTTATTTGTATCTTTGTAGATGATGCTACATCCATCCATCCATCCATTTCCTACCGCTTATTCCCTTCGGGGTCGCGGGGGGACCCTATCTCAGCTACAATCGGGCGGAAGGCAGGCTACACCCTGGACAAGTCGCCACCTCATCGCAGGGCCAACACAGATAGACAGACAACATTCACACTCACATTCACACACTAGGGCCAATTTTAGTGTTGCCAATCAATCTATCCCCAGGTCCAAAAGGGAATAAGCGGTAGAAAATGGATGGATGAACATGTCAGTGCACCAGTCGAGGAAGAAAAAGAGATTGAAAATTAACACCAATGAGTTGACTGATAAACATTGCCATTTACTTTATTCAGAATGTATAAATAACGACAAATAAAGATAGAATACTCTTAACTGCAACATGTACACTGCAAAAACTGAAATCTAAGTAAGATTAAATATCTCAAATAAGGGTGATATTTGCTTATTTTCTGTCTGATAAGATCATTTACTTGTTTTAAATGTTTTGGTCCTAAATGATCTCAGTAAGATGTTACAGCTTGTTGCTGAGATTTGATGACCTATATTGAGTAAAACATGCTTGAAACTAGAATATCAAGTGTTGCAAAGCTGTGTCATCAACACTCACAAGTATAAAACTACTTTTTTAAAGTAATAATGTCTTATTTCAAGCATGAGAAAATAAATCATGATGCCGAACGCATATCATTATGTCAAGATAATGGCACTAGCCTTTACTTAATTTAAGAATATTTTTCAACATATTGAGCAAAAAGGTCTCTTTTTTTTTTCTACCAGGAAAAGTGCACTTGTTATTAGCGAGAACATACTTATTTTAAGGTATTTTGGGGTTATTTGAGATTAGCTAATTTTGCTTGTTTTGGAAAGTCTTGACAAGCCAAAATTTCTTGTTCTATTGGCAGATAATTTTGCTTAGTTAAAATAAAATACCCCTAATTTTATTTTTATTTTTCTTGTTTTTGAACACTGATTTTTTGCAGTGTAAGTGTAAAAAAAACAAACAACAACATTATGATTTGTACATTTTCAGAATGTGTTTGTTCTATTTTTAAACAAAGAAAACAATCTGAAGTTGTCTTTATTTTTAAGCTATCGTGCTGTGATTTTACCAGTCCGGCCCACTTGGGTGTAGATTTTTCACTATGTGGGCCCCGATCTAAAATTAGTTTGACACCCCTGGTATAACCATCAGAGGTGTGGACTCGAGTCACATGACTTGGACTCGAGTCAGACTCGAGTCATGAATTTGATGACTTTAGACTCGACTTGACAAAATGTAAAAAGACTTGCAACTCGACTTAGACTTTAACATCAATGACTTGTGACTTCACTTGGACTTGAGCCTTTTGAATTGACATGACTTGACATGACTTGCTACTTTCCCCAAAACCCAAAGATGAAAAAGTTATTCGGGAGCGCTCCATATTTTTCATTGTGTACTTGTCTATCAGCGTTGCGTGTGTCAGCTGGTGTGGTCTCAGTACAACAGCCAATCAAATTAGATCTACTTTGTTTTCATCACACAGCATTCATCCAATCAAATTGCAGGACAACCAACGAAGAAGACATGTCCAAACCACAAGCCAGTGAACAAAAAATGATACCTAAAATAATTTTGTTTGGGTATAAAAATTACGAGGTGGTCAACACAAAACGGTTTGCAGTATGCAACACATGCGGTTCGAAAATAACTGATGGAGAGGCAACAACTTCCAACTTCGTCCGGCATTTGAAGTTGCACAAAGAACAGTAAGTTTTGAATGTAAGATAACGTTTATTGGCTAAGTAACGTGACTTTTATTTGCAGTGTAGTTAAATCAGTGAGGCTGTAAACTCACTGCTAACGTTATAACGTTATTGCAAACACGGGAATCTGTTGCAGTTCACTACCTTATTCATACTTTTTGTTCAGTGATTTTTTTTAAGCAGGGTTACGTTAGTCAATATATCACACGTAACGTTAGACGGCGGTCAGCAGCACCGCGTATTTTAGCCACCTAAAAAAAGACAAAAATAGTAAAATAAAGGTCAGTTAAAATGTATACTATATTATGAATATGTGTACCGTTTTAGCTAGCTTTCTGACATACTGTTGGTTGTTTACCTCAGTGGTCCCCAACCACCGGGCCGCGGCCCGGTACTGGTCCGCGGCCCGGTACTGGTCCGTGGATCGATTGGTATCGGGCCGCACAAGAAATTTTTTTTTCTTTCTTTTTTTAATTAAATCAACATAAAAAACACAAGATACACTTACAAGTAGTGCACCAACCCAAAACAACTCTCTCCCCCCTTTTGTTCTGGGCATTGAACATGAAGACTCTTTCTTCACTGTTCCGAGTGGCCATGAGAGTCTTGGCAGTGCCTGCCTCCAGTGCTCCAGTGGAGCGAGTTTTCAGCCATGGTGGCATCATACTACGCCCCCATCGTGCACAAATGACCGACAGACTCTTGGCTAATTTGGTCTTTTGCAAATGCAATGCAGCATAGGGCCCTGACATATAAAAATTACAACTTTTTTGTTATGTTCACGTATATGTCATGTTTTTTCAATGTTAACACTTTTGTACAAATAAGTACATTTGCACTTTATTTTTCAATGTGTTTGTTCTGTTAAGGAATGAGTTAATTTTTAAAATGACTGGTTAATAGTGCTATTATAAAGTGCAATGTCAGCACAATTTTCTTTCCTGCAATTTAAAATGCACTTGTTTTAATAAATAAATACAGCGTTTGAAAAGCATACACAATCTGTGTTAATATATTAGTCTGTGGTTAAAAGGACTTGAAATGACTCGAAACTCAAAATGCAGGACTTAGGACTTGACTTGAGACTTTCCAGTCTTGACTTTGGACTTGACTCGGGGCTTGCCTGTCTTGACTCGGGACTTGACTCGGACTTGAGGGCAAAGACTTGAGACTTACTTGTGACTTGCAAAACAATGACTTGGTCCCACCTCTGATAACCATTAAACAAATAGCTAAATCGGTACCGCATTGTACCTAATAAAGTGTCCATATAGAAAGTGTTAGATTTACAAAGCCTTCTAAACCTGCGCGCTCGGCCTCACCTGCCGTCTGTGCTGTCGAAGAAAAATCGCTTAACATGCGGCGTTCAAGGTCTATTTCACTGTCTGGACAAGCTGGACGCTAAAAGGCCAAGAAAAAGAAATAAATTGGTAATCACGCCGCTTGGTTGGTTTGACTTTGAGCCTGTGGGACATTTTGAAACAAAGGCACGCTCGGCCAGGTGGAGAAATAAAAGGCACATAAGCTTTCTTGTTACCTTTTGTGCAGCGCCGTCCCATTATTCCGAGTCCTTCTTCACGCCTCTCTAATGCCGTGTCAGTACCAATGCTCACGGTTAGCATCACTCCTCCCCGCCTTCATCAGTAACTTGGCCGAGCGCAAATGACCCTTACCAGTGCACCGGGGGCCGGCGTGAACTTAATCACTAGAGCAAATTGAAACCACTTGCTCGGCAGTATTTTTACAGGGGTAAAGCATATGCCCTCAAGTCTATGGCGAACTGACCTCTGCTTTTGAAAGGATTGGAGGCCTGAAAAGAAAATGTTGTTTTGCTCGTGTCGCATTAGGTCAGAATTCCTGCCATACCCCTTCGCTTGCTGTGTGAGTTATACGGCCGCCGTAATCCCCTCGCAAGTTGACATTTAGAGGCCACGGGGGAAAAAAAAGAGAGAGCTAGCCGTCATCGGGGAGATTCACCGCTTTTTGAAGGCCTTCCGAAACGGGTTTGACCCCGATTACTGGTTCCCAGTGCTGGTTCTTGTCAGCAGGACCGGCCAACAACTCCTAAAAAAAGACTACACCGGGGTTTTCAATTGGGGATTTTTTTTTTTTCTGCCTAGCCCAGGGGTCGGCAACCCAAAATGTTGAAAGAGCCATATTGGACCAAAAATACAAAAAAAAATCTGTCTGGAGCCGCAAAAAATTAAAAGCCATATTACATACAAATATCAATCAATCAATCAATCAATGTTTATTTATATAGCCCTAAATCACAAGTGTCTCAAAGGGCTGCACAAGCCACAACGACATCCTCGGTATAGCCCACATAAGGGCAAGGAAAAACTCACCCCAGTGGGACGTCGATGTGAATGACTATGAGAAACCTTGGAGAGGACCGCATATGTGGGTAACCCCCCCCCTCTAGGGAGATTGAATGCAATGGATGTCGAGTGGGTCTGACATAATATTGTGAGAGTCCAGTCCATAGTGGATCCAGCATAACAGTAAGAGTCCAGTCCACAGTGGGGTCAGCAGGAAACCATCCCGAGCGGAGACGGGTCAGCAGCGCAGAGATGTTCCCAACCAATATACAGGCGAGCGGTCCACCCCGGGTCCCGACCCCGGACAGCCAGCACCCCATCCATGGCCACCGGATCTGTGTGTCTTCCCCTCCACAAGGGATAGGGGGGAGCAGAGGAGAAAAGAAAAGAAACGGCAGATCAACTGGTCTAAAAAAAAGGGGGGCTATTCAAAGGCTAGAGTATACAAATGAGTTTTGAGATGGGACTTAAATGTTTCTACTGAGGTAGCATCTCTAATTGTTACCGGGAGGGCATTCCATAGTGCTGGAGCCCGAATAGAAATAGTGTGTCATGAGATATAAATTGAATTAAGAGGACTTAAAGGAAACTAAATGACCTCAAATATAGCTACAAATGAGGCATTATGATGCAATATGTACATATAGCTAGCCTAAATAGCATGTTAGCATCGATTAGCTTGCAGTCATGCAGTTACCAAATATGTCTGATTAGCACTCCAACAAGTCCATACTTGCCAACATAGAGACCTCCAATTTCGGGAGGTGGGGGGTGGGGGGTGGGTGCGGGGGGTGTGGTTGTTGGCGGGGGCGGGGTTGGGGGCGTGGTTAAGAGGGGAGGAGTATATTTACAGCTAGAATTCACCAAGTCAAGTATTTCATATATGTGATAGGTGATGTTCATATATATATATATATATCCCCGCGACCCCGAAGGGAATAAGCGGTAGTAAATGGATGGATGGATGGATGGATACATATATATATATTTATATAAGAAATAATTGACTTTCAGTGAATTCTAGCTATATATATATATATATATATATATATATATATAGATATAGGTTAAGACAACATCCTAAGAAAAGTATTCAACAAGAACAACATTAAATTGAGCTACAGCTGCATGAACAATATACGACAAATCATCTCAAACCACAACAAAACAATTGCAAATGAGCCGTCGGCCCTCAGACAGAACGACTCCAAAACCAACAAAGGATGTAATTGTCGAAAGAAACCTGATTGCCCTCTCAACGGGGGGTGCTTACAAACATCAGTTGTCTACCAATCTAAGGTAATACGCAAGGACATTAACACATCCGACACATATGTAGGATTAACCGAGGGAGAATTCAAAACCAGATGGAACAATCACAAGGCTTCTTTCAGGAACAAAAACCTGCGAAATACCACAGAACTCAGCAAACACATTTGGGACCTCAAAGACAATAATGTTGAATATTCAATAACATGGCAAATTCTTGCATCCAGCACACCTTACAATAGTGGTAATAAAAGATGCAACCTATGCTTGAAAGAGAAACTGTTTATTATTTACCGTCCAGACCTGTCATCCCTCAACAAGCGCAGCGAAATTGTAACAGCATGCCGCCATAGACGGAAACACCTCCTAGGTAACACATGAGCCAATCACCACGCCCCTAGGCCAGCCTGTACCCACCCACTGTGTGCCCTATATAAACCATGGTATGCGAATGCTCCCATTAAAATCTCCTGACGATTGAGGGTACCCCCCCTCATGAAACAGGCCTGTAGAGATGAAATAGTCTTGTGATTTTTTCCCACACATACATATATATATATATATATATATATATATATATATATATATATATATATATATATATATATATATATATATATATATATATATAAATAAAAGAAATACTTGAATTTCAGTGTTCATTTATTTACACATACACACACACATAACACTCATCTACTCATTGTTGAGTTAAGGGTTGCATTGTCCATCCTTGTTCTATTCTCTGTCACTATCTTTCTAACCATGCTGAACACCCTCTCTGATTATGCATTGCTGTGTGGCACGCACAAAAGTGCTTTCATCAAATGCACTAGATGGCAGTATTGTCCTGTTTAAGAGTGTCACAACATTGCTGTTTACGGCAGACGGACTGCTTTACTGTAGACGTTCTTTATATTGTGGGAAAGCGGACTCAGGTCCGCATGGAGCTGGAGGGGGCGTGGCCTCCAGCTCCGCCTGAATTTCGGGAGATTTTCGGGAGAAAATTTGTCCCGGGAGGTTTTCGGGAGAGGCGCTGAATTTCGGGAGTCTCCCGGAAAATCCGGGAGGGTTGGCAAGTATGAACAAGTCAATAACATCAACAAAACTCACCTTTCATGCACAACCTTAAAAGTTTGGTGGACAAAATGAGACCGAAAAAGAAGTGGCATAAAACACGTCCTAGAAAGTTATACATGTAAACAAACTACGGTGAGTTCAAGGACCGCCAAAATTTGTAGGACAAAACGGTGCTCGCCAAATACTCGAATCAGTGAAGCATGTTTAATACAAACAGTGTGCTTTATAACAATTAGGGAGGTTTGTGTCATGTTTGTCCTCCTACAGAAACCATATTAAAACAAAAAATAGATTGTTTTCCCCTCATCTTTTTCCATTTTTCATACATTTCTGAAAAAGCTCCAGAGAGCCACTAGGGCGGCGCTGCATGCGGCTCTAGAGCCGCGGGTTGCCGACCCCTGGCCTAGCCAAAGACAAAATGTATTGTTTTAGAAAATCCCTGTTTGTTACTGCAACAAGTCAGTGTTCAAAAACAAGAAAAAAAAATACAAAAATGAGGGGTATTTTATTTGAACTAAGCAAAATTATCTGCCTATAGAACAAGAAAATTTGGCTGGTCAAGACTTTCCAAAACAAGTAATATTAGCTAACTTCAATGAACCCAAAAATACCTTAAAATAAGTATATTCTCACTAATAACAAGTGCACTTTTCTTGGTAGAAAAAAAAGAGACCTTTTTGCTCAATATGTTGAAAAATATTCTTAAATTAAGTAAATTCTAGTGCCATTATCTTGACAAAATGATATGCGCTCTGCATTACATTTCTTGAAACCAGCAAAATTATACTAAAAACTAATTTATTGTTCTTAATGGAAAGGCAACAAGACAACCGTTGGTTACTCTCGGGGTCTCCTAGCCGCTCAGGCAAATCATATTGTCTGAAAATGCATTTTTCCATCGATAACATGACATTATCGCGCCAAGTGCGTGCTCTTTCAATCAATTAGTGCGCGAGGAATATATATATATAGGCTCCAGCGCCCCCCACGACCCCGAAGGGAATAAGCGGTAGAAAATGGATGGATGGATGGATGGATGTATATATATAGATCAGTGGTTCTTAACCTGGGTTCGATCGAACCCTAGGGGTTCGGTGAGTCGGCCTCAGGGGTTCGGCGGAGTCTCCGCCACGGACGTAAAGACACATCCGACTTATCGTGTAAATAAAAACTTCCCCCCAAACAATGTTCCCTCTAATTTTCCATCTGATTTGCAGGTTGTTTGATTGATCGTTTGAAACTTTTACTAGTAGATTGCAAAGGAAGAGAATACATTATATGAAACAGTACAGTTTACACAGTACAGTACATATTCCATACAATTGACCACTAAATGGTAACACCCCAATAAGTTTTCCAACTAGTTTAAGTCGGGGTCCACGTCAATCAATTCATGGTAATGTGTGTAAGGTGTGTAATTTTTTGTGAGTTCATGCACTGTGTTGGTTTTGTTCTTAGAACAAGGTGATGTTCATGCACGGTTCATTTTGTGCACCAGTAAAAAAACATATGACTTTTTCTTGAATTTGAAAAAAAAAACCATTTTATTTTTCACTAAAGAAGGGTTCGGTGAATGCGCATATGAAACTGGTGGGGTTCGGTACCTCCAACAATGTTAAGAGCCACTGATATATATATATATATATATATATATATATATATATATATATATATATATATATATATATATATATATATATATATATATATATATATATATATATATATATATATGTGTGTGTGTGTATATATATATATATATATATATATATATATATATATATATATATATATATATATATATATATATATATATATATATATATATGTGTGTATATATATATATATATATATATATATATATATAGCCCGGCTCCCGGCCACAACATTTTTAATTGTAATTTTGAAGAAATCATCTGATTGTGCATGAACTATTTCTGTTCAAAATTGTTTGAAATGTCACATGTTAAATGTTTAAATATTAACTGTCTGTTTACTGTACTGTGACAACTGTACTACTTTATGAGTACGTATGTTCTATTGTTTCATTGAAAATAAAACAGCAAAGTCCATTTGGCTGTCATCTGTTTTAATTATGAGACACAATTGTGTCAAAGTCCTGATTTTTTTCTTATGCTTGAAGTAAGAAATTATTACTTTAAAAAAGTAGTCTTATACTTGTGAGTGTTGATGACACAGCTTTGCAACAGTTGATATTCTAGTTCCAAGCATGTTTTACTCAATATAAGTCATAAAATCTCAGCAACAAGCTGTAATATCTTACTGAGATCATTTAGGACCAAAACCCTTAAAACAAGTAAAACACTCTAACATAAAATCTGCTTAGTGAGAATAATTATCTTATCAGACAGAAAATAAGGAAATATCACCCTTATTTGAGATATTTAATCTTGCTTAGATTTCAGTTTTTGCAGTGTACGTTTATAATCTCATTTTAGCTAAAGTGGACCTTTGATGAATCTGCATTTAAAACACATCATTGTTGTCTCAAACTTTTTTTTATGAAGTACAACTTCAGAAAAAACTTGGCTCGCCAAGTACAAAACCCAAAACCAGTGAAGTTGGTACATTGTTTAATTTGTAAATAAAAACAGAATACAATGATTTGCAAATGCTTTTCAACTTATATTCAATTGAATAGACTGCAAAGACAAGATATTTAATGTTCGGACTGAGAAACTAATTTTTTTTCAGCAAATAATCATTAACTTAGAATTTAATGGCAGCAACACATTGCAAAAAAGTTGGCACAGGGGCATGTTCACCACTGTGTTACATGGCCTTTCCTTTTAACAACACTCAGTAAACGTTTGGGAACTGAGGAGACCAGTTTTTTAAGCTTTTCATTTGGAATTCTTTCCCATTCTTGCTTGATGTACAGCTTAAGTTGTTCAACAGCCCGGGGTCTCCGTTGTGCTATTTTAGGCTTCATATTGCGCCACACATTTTCAATGGGAGACAGGTCTGGACTACAGGCAGGCCAGTCTAGTACCTGCACTCTTTTACTTTAAAGCCATGCTGTTGTAACACGTGAATTGGCATTCTCTTGCTAAAATAAGCAGGGGCGTCCATGGTGACGTTGCTTAGATGGCAACATGTGTTGCTCCAAAACTTGTATGTACCTTTCAACATTAATGGTGCCTTCACAGATGTGTAAGTTACCCATGCCTTGGGCACTAATACACCCCCATACCATCACAGATGCTGGCTTTTGAACTTTGTGCCTATAACAATACGGATGGTTCTTTTCCTCTTTGATCCGGAGTACACGACGTCCAAAGTTTCCAAAAACAATTTGAAATGTGGACTCGTCAGACCACAGAACACTTTTCCACTTTGCATCAGTCCATCTTAGATGAGCTCGGGCCCGGTGAAGTCGGCAGCGTTTCTGGGTGTTGTTGATAAATGTCTTTCGTTTTGCATAGAAGGGTTTTAACTTGCACTTACAGATGTAGCGACAACTGTCGTTACTGACAGTGGTTTTCTGAAGTGTCCGTAATATCATCGCTTACGTGCAGTGATTTCTCCAGATTCTTTGAACCTTTTGATGATATTATGTAGATAGTGAAATCCCTAAATTCCTTGCAATAGCTCATTGAGAAATATTGTTCTGTTGGACAATTTGCTCACGCATTTGTTCACAAAGTGGTGACCCTCGCCCCATCCTTGTTTGTGAATGACTGAGCATTTCATGGAAGCTGCTTTTATACACAATCATGGCACCCAACTGTTCCCAATTAGCCTGTTCACCTGTTGAATGTTCCAAATAAGTGTTTGATGAGCATTCCTCAACTTTCTCAGTCTTTTTTGCCACTTGTGCCAGCTTTTTTGAAACATGTTGCAGGCATCAAATTCCAACTGAGCTAATATTTGCAAAACGTAACACAGTTTTCCAGTTCGAGCGTTAAGTATCTTGTCTTTGCAGTCTATTCAATTGAATATAGGTTGAAAAGGATTTGCAAATCATTCCGTTTATATTTC
Source organism: Nerophis lumbriciformis (assembly GCF_033978685.3). Classification (NCBI taxonomy): domain Eukaryota; kingdom Metazoa; phylum Chordata; class Actinopteri; order Syngnathiformes; family Syngnathidae; genus Nerophis; species Nerophis lumbriciformis. The sequence continues at coordinate 52,166,986 of NC_084553.2, read as the reverse complement.
CATCCAACACAATTTCCCAACTCATATGGAAACGGGGTTTGTATACAACGTGCCAACTTCACTGGTTTTGGCGTTTGTACAACCATAATGATCAACATTAAAATACAATACCGTAGTAGGCCTAGGTATTCATTAAAACAAGGCAGTGGTTTTATTTAACAACTATATTTAAAGTATTTGGCCACTGTAACATTACACACAGTTTTTTTAATATTAGAAAATAAAACACTGTACTTTATTCTAGTAAAATAATTGGGGTACCACTCGTTAGAGCCCGCATACTACTAGTAGTAAACGTACTACAGTTGTAGAATAACTGATTGGATATGTTTAGGGGTACATTTTGCTCCACAGTCACTTTTATAACCCGTTTTTTGCATCTGTCTGCAAGATGTTTGATCCTGGAGGTGTTTACCAGATTGCAAAAGTATCATAATTTATCTTTTGAGCACCCCCGTCGTGACCGAGAAAGGGACAACCGGTAGAAAATTGATAAATGGATGGAAAATGTACACTGTTTTAAGTATATATCTTGATGTGGTCAAAGCAATTTTTTCCAGACACGGTCAAAAATAGACTAAATAAAAATTATATAGATTCACCCGGTCACAACATTAGTTACACCTGCACACTTGCAAATCGATTCAGATTCTGCATTAAAAAAAAACTGCTTTTATCAGTATTTATGTCACTGCATGTCACACGTCGGTGTTTTTATGCACATGCCAAGATTAGATGAAAATAATACTTTATCCTACCTTGTTTTGTGGTTCCTCATAGCCAGAGGGTTAGAAGCTCCTCCCCCTCTGGCTGAGAGGTTGACTTAATGTCCATGTAAGTACGTCCACCTCGCTGTGACATCACAACATACCCCGACCGCAAAACACCACGAACTGAGATGCATGAACCTTATAATTTGATGTTTTGGGCATTGTTTACCATGAGTATCCAACTTTGTAACAACATTTATAAGTCAGAAAAGAGGAAATTAATCTTATGTCTCATTTAAAGTAGTCGTTCACATTACAAAAACACAATTTGATTTGTAATGTGAACAAAGTGGGTCCCTGAACTGTCATGACGTCACATGATTACCGGAGTAAACAAGGCTCCAATTCTAGAAGGCTTCACTCCTGGGGCACATTTGCGAACATTTCAGGGATTTCGCGCAACATTTTCTTAACTTTATCATTTATATTAAGAAGGAAGTCATTTTTTTTCTCTCTCGCAGTTCGCTTCGATGTGTGTTCGAGGAGCGTGTGGGCAAGCTTCTTCATCTCTTTTGTGTTGGACTCATTGGTCCACTATTTGTGTACACTGCCAAAACTGAAATCTAAGATTAAATATCTCAAATAAGGGTGATATTTGCTTATTTTCTGTCTGATAAGATAATTCTTCTCACTAAGCAGATTTTATGTTAGAGTGTTTTACTTGTTTTAAGTGTTTTGGTCCTAAATGATCTCAGTAAGACATTACAGCTTGTTGCTGAGATTGTATGACCTATATTGAGTAAAACATGCTTGAAACTAGAATATCAACTGTTGCAAAGCTGTGTCATTAACACTCACAAGTATAAAACTACTTTTTTAAAGTAATAATTTCTTATTTCAAGCATGAAAAAAAAAATCATGACTGACACATTTGTGTCTCATATTAAAACAGATGACAGCCAAATTTACTTTGCTGTTTTATTTTCAATGAAACAATAGAAAATACGCACTCATATAGTAGTACAGTTGTTATTAGTGAGAATATACTTATTTTAAGGTATTTTTGGGTTCATTGAGGTTAGCTAATTAGGGCCCGCCATGGCCCATTGCAAAAGGACTCCCACAGGGAGTCCTTATGCAATGGGACATAAGGACCTATTGTTATTCGTCCGTTTTATTATTATTCTTTATTCTTCCGCCGCCACAACAAACTGTAATTTGACCCACTTAACATGCTTCAAAACTCACCATATTTGACCCACACATCAGGACCTGCGAAAATTACCTTTTTTTTAAAAAAAACCAAACCCCAAAAATCAAAATTGCGCTCTAGCGCCCCCTAGGAAAAAAAAAAAACAGACTGCCTGTAACTCCCACTAGGAAGGTCGGAGAGACATGAAACAAAAACCTCTATGTAGGTCTGACTTAGACCTAGTTCTCATAATTGTATGTCTTCGGGCTAAAATCAACAGGAAGTTGGCAATTCCCCCTTCAATACAAAAAAGTACTAAAAACAGTCACTTTTTTCTCTTTGAGCTGTATTTTGACCCCTTTAACATGCTTCAAAACTCACCGAACTGAACACACACATCAGGACTGGCTATAACTGTGATCTAATGAAAAAACCTAACCGCAAATCCAAAAATTGTGCTCTACAGCAATTTTTGAATAAAACTGATAAAAAACTGCTCCTGGGAAGAAAAACATTACAAAACTGCCTGTAACTCCCACTGGGAAGGTCGGAGAGACATGAAACAAAAACCTCTATGTAGGTCTCACTTAGACCTACATTTCATAAATTGACAACCCCCAGCAAAAATCAACAGGATGTTTGTTATTCCCCCTTCAAAACAAAATTTTTGTACAAACCGGTCACCTTTCTTCAAAATCTATCTCCTCTGAGCGCGTTTGTCGTTTCGCCTTCAAACTAACACAGGTGAGTGATACAACTCTTGTTATTAAAAGTATAGATGGGATTTGTAATACCTGCTCCGGTTTTGATTTTATGACCCTTCAAAGACCCGCTGCACTGATGCTCCTGCGGTGCTGTTTTTTTAAGATGGCTGCTCAAAAGCAGGAAGCACCAACGTGCCCACACATTGCAGACAAGGTAGGTACACTAGACAAAAGTCTTGGGACACTTCAGACTACAAGTAGACAAAAGTATTGGGACACTTAGGACTAGCACCTGCCAAATACGCGGGCCCGAACAACGCTGCTTGCAGCTTTAATTTTACTTGTTTTGGAAAGTCTTGACAAGCCAAATTTTCTTGTTCTATTGGCAGATAATTTTGCTTAGTTCAAGTAAAATACCCCTACTTTTTGTATTTTGTTTTCTTGTTTTTGAACACTGACTTTTGGCAGTGTATTTTGGCAAGAAAAATATGTTGTCGCTTTTTGATGACATATAAGCCGGATGAACGCGACTTGATTGCAACGGATGCAAAATCTGATTTGTGTTTACTGTACATACGAAAGAAACCGACGTCGGATTTAAAAAAAATCGGAAATGTATTGTTCAAATTGGCACATAAAAATCAGATGCATGTCAGGTATGTGCAGAAAAATCAGAATTAGACTTAGACTTAGACTTCCTTTTTATTGTCATTCAAATTTGAACTTTACAGCACTGATAAGAACGACATTTTGTTTCATAAGCTCATGGTAGTGCAGGATAAAAAAGCAATAAGGTGCATATATAAATAAATAAATATATATAAATAATGTATATAATATATATATAAAATAAATAAATATATATAATACATATAAATAAATAAATAGATTACTGTGCAGATAAATATATTGCACTTTTTCTTATGCGTCCACGTTTATGGATGTATGTTTTATTGTCTTTTTTATTCCAGCGAGTTAATCCATTTTGGGTGGAGTTGAGGGGATAATTTAATTATGATACGTTTAAGAGTCTTACGGCCTGAGGGAAGAAGCTGTTACAGAACCTGAAGGTTCTGCTTCGGAGGCTGCGGAAACCTCTTTCTAGAGTCCAGCAGTGAAAACAGTCCTTGGTGGGGGTGGGAGGAGTCTTGGCAGATTTTCTGAGCCCTGGTCAGGCAGCGGCTTTTTGCGATCTCCTGGATAGGAGGAAGAGGAGTCCTGATGATCTTTTCCACCATCCTCACCACTCTCTGGAGAGACCTCCAGTGTGAACATGGACTTACAGTCCTGGTCAATAGTTGCCATACACTTGTAAAGAACATAATGTCATGGCTGTCTTGAGTTTTCAATCATTTCTACAACTTTTATTTTTTTGTGATAAAGTGATTGGAGCACATACTTGTTGGTCACAAAAAACATTCTTGAAGTTTGGTTCTTTTATGCATTTATTATGGGTCTACTGAAAATGTGACCAAATCTGTTGGGTCAAAAGTATACATACAGCAATGTTAATATTTGGTTACATGTCCCTTGGCAAGTTTCACTGCAATAAGGCGCTTTTGGTAGCCATCCACAAGCTTCTGGCAAGCTTCTGCTTGAATTTTTGACCATTCCTCTTGACAAAATTGGTGCAGTTCAGCTAAATTTGTTGGTTTTCTGACATGGACTTGTTTCTTCAGCATTGTCCACACGTTTAAGTCAGGACTTTGGAAAGGCCATTCTAAAACCTTAATTCTAGCCTGATTTAGCCATTCTTTTACCACTTTTGACGTTGATTAGGTGGCAGATATATATTTGCAAGAGAAATTACATCTTGTGAGACGATGTCGGCGATGAAATGGGTAAATGCCCGCCATTTCCACTCGCATCAGCCGCCGACGACGGGTACCACTGGCTTATATGGCGTCGAATGGGTGCAACAAATTTTCACATTTAATATGTTTTTTTATAATAATGGCTTTTTGCCGATATCCGATATTCCGATATTGTCCAACTTTTTAATTACCGATACCGATATCAACCGATACCGATATCAACCGATATATGCAGTCGTGTAATTAACACATTATTATGCCTAATTTGGACAACCAGGTATGGCGAAGATAAGGTCCTTTTTAAAAAAATTAATGAAATAAGATAAATAAATTAAAAACATTTTCTTGAATAAAAATAAAGTAAAACAATATAAAAACAGTTACATAGAAACTAGTAATTAATGAAAATTAGTAAAATTAACTGTTAAAGGTTAGTACTATTAGTGGACCAGCAGCACGCACAATCATGTGTGCTTATGGACTGTATCCCTTGCAGACTGTATTGATATATATTGATATATAATGTAGGAATCAGAATATTAATAACAGAAAGAAACAACCCTTTTGGGGGAGGGAGGTTTTTTGGGTTGGTGCACTAATTGTAAGTGTATCTTGTGTTTTTTATGTTGATTTAATAACAAAAATAACAAAACAAAAAAAAACGATGCCGATAACAAAAAAAACGATACCGATAATTTCCGATATTTACATTTTAACGCATTTATCTAGTTTTTTTAAATTGTAATTTTGACAGTACCACGTAAGATATGTTTTAATTGCTGATGCGGGTTTATTTATTTTTAAATGCGCCAGAAAATAACCTGTTTTGTACACTGTTGATGAGCTTCAATGCTCATCAGTGTGTAAATGTATTTCTGTATAGTATTTATCCAGCAGTGGTCATGTGGTGACATAAATGATGGTATTTTGAGAGGTAATCATTTAAGTCGGACATCACTGGAGGCCTAGGTGGGAAACACATGTTCTAGAGGAGTTTATTTACCAGAATTCCCAATTAACTGCGATAAAAGAGGGCCGACTTTACACGCTAACCTCTGCTCTGTACGTGGAACGTTTATTAAAAATAACATTGGCGTTGACGTATCGTAATTGTGTCACGGATTGCCGAAAGACTTTCAAGTGTCATAAAATTTTTAAAAAAAAACCAAGAAGTGTCGACAAGGACCAGGCTAGCTTTTACCACATTTACCTGTTCTCGTGCTTTTGTTCTCAATCCCAGTGCTCAGAGGCGTTATTGAAGGACTTTGCACACGGGGCTGATCTGCTTTCACTCAGGCTTTTTGTCACGTCACCGAGCTGTTGCACAATAGACATACATGTCGTACACGCTCGTCCTTCTGGTGGAATTCCACAGCACCCAGGGGCTCCTTATAAAATCCCCAATGAAATACCTGACGCTCTTCCTCCCCGTTCTTAATCGTAAACAGCACCTTTAATAGCTCTTCAAATAATACCTGTTTTGTCCTGATTTACGGAGGCAGTAAACGTCTTCAAAGTGCGGTGTAATCTTTCATTAGGGATCTCTGGGACGGTGTCGGCCATATCTGTTCTTCATTAGGTTTAATCGCCCTGTGTTCTACCTGTTCATTTTATTGTAACATAAAAGCTGCCTTGTTAAAGAAACACCACGGATGATCTTGTTAACACAGACCTACTAAGTGGTTGAGAAGGTGATATTTATGATATTTATATTCCTATGGCGAGGTGGGATACGGTGCATTCAGGGTCCGGCCCGTGACACTGACCACCGCCTGTCAACGTAACGTGGGGAGCGGAGGGAGGGTTAGCTCAGGCAAGGTATTTGACCCGTGTAACCTCTGACCCTCAGATGATTGAAGTGGCGGCTTTGCCTGCTCTGGTGCTCCAGCCTCGAGACAAGGTGACGAGTCCTTTAGGAGCTCTCTGGTTGCAAGGTTTTGAGAGAGAGGGAGAAACTAAAAGAAGCAAAGCCAAAGGAGGGGCCGGAGGACAGGCGCCGGTCTTTGTTGGGAGCTTTGTTGTAATGTGTCTGTCCGGGGTTTAGGCCTCGAGACATGCCGCCCAAAGCCGCGAGGTGGGCTCGGATGTGACCTTGAGTGGTCTTAATGGGTGTCACTGATGGCTGCTTGGCTTCTTGCTCATGTAACCTGAACATATGAGCAAATAACACAACGGATACGAATAAAAACAACACAGAAGTCGACCGACTCTACGATTATAGGCTCTACTCTCTTTTTCGGACTTGTTGAATTGTGCAAGTGTGAGTGACTTCAATAACTGCTGTCTGAGTTTTTTTTTTTTTTTTGTACAGAAAAAACAAGCAATTTTTGTGGGGATCACAAAAATATATCACAAAATTCAAATCATTCCCCAGATTGTTAGCCATGACTACTTCAATGACTTGTATAAGCAGAGTTAGAAATCGAGTAAACCATACTCATTTAACATAATATACTAACATTATACCATAGTTGGTCCTGGGCATGACGTTAAAGTGCATCCGGCAGTGGAGGCTCCTCTATGAGGGTCTTGGGGCACTAGGAGGTTAACCCCTTTACTACTGTTACCCCAGGTGGCCCTTGGCAAAGGCCGAGTACCTGACTGCCCCCTAGCCAGGGATACGGTGAAGACCTCAATGGCGGAGCAGGCGGAAGACGGTAGATGTATGAACCACCACAACGGCTGCGATGGCGGAAGAAGGCACCCCCACATCCATGTGGGCCCAGTTACGGGGAAATAACAACCCAAGACCTCAACGGAGGAACAGGCGGAGGATGATTGCTAACCCTATGGAGCGTCACAATGGCTGGGATGGCGGATGAAGGCTGCAGCAGAAAAGGGTCCCCAGTCGTCTTGGACTCCATACCACTGGACCTTGACCCGGATCTGTCAAGGATCGTGTGGTGACTGTCTGTGCACCAGTCTCCCCACGTTAAACAAAGTCACGTACAGGCATCCTCCATAAAGGGATACCCCCCTACCAGGAGGACCGTCATACTCGCTTCGAGTGACCGCCGATGATACCATAATAATTCAACATCTCAGACCCCATACAGGGAAAACTTGATTTACGAATCCCTCACTTTATGAACTTTTCGATTTACGAACCATTGACCGAATAAAAATATGCTTTGGTGCACGAACCTTGTCCCAGTGTATAAACGTTTCATCCATCCATTTTGTGCTCGGCAGCACATTCATTCAGGACAGACTGATCGATCTTTGGTGGTCATTCAGTCAGCAGAGCAGTGCTGTTGTTAGCTACTGTGCTCGGTACTACTTTGTCCTGGGCACGACGTTAAAGTGCACCCGGCAGTGGAGGCTCCTCTATGGGGTCTTGGGGCACTAGGAGGTTAACCCCTTTTCTACTGTTACCCCAGGTGGCCCTTGGCAAAGGCCTAGTACCTGACTGCCCCCTAGCCAGGGATACGGTGAAGACCTCACCAGCGGAGCAGGCGGAAGACGGTAGATTTAAGAACTACCACAACGGCTGCGATTGCGGAAGAAGGCTGCAGCAGAAAAGGGTCCCCTGTCGTCTTGGACTCCATGCCACTGGACTCTGACCCGATTCTGTCAAGGATCGTGTGGTGACTGTCTGTGCACCAGTCTCCCCACGTAAAACAAAGTCACACACAGGCATCCTCCATAAAGGGATACACCCCTACCAGGAGGATCGTCATACTCGTTCGAGTGACCACCGATGATGTAGGTACTACTATTTGTGCTTTTTAAGCGTATTTATGCTTTTAACAACATTTTTTATACATTTTGCTAGCTCAATGAGTCCAAAGAAAGCAATGGACAAGCAATGTGTGGTTGGAAACATTCCGGAGGTACCCACAGTGTTGTCAACACTGCCATCCCATTTCTTCTGCTGCATGCCAAGATGATTAACTAAGAAGGTGAACAAGTTTCCTGCAACAAGGTGTTTTTTTAGACGTAATTTTAGCAATCTGGCTGCTGAAGTGAAGGAGTTTTGTGATTTCAACTGTGAGTGCACCACAGGGCAAGTGACAGTGTGTGTGCGTGTCTGCTGGGCGGCTACATAAAAGGACAGTTTAGCTAGTTGTTGTTGTTTTGATTTTGTTAATAAAGAGTAAGTTGATCCATTACCACTGTGTTATTTTTGTTTGATGTATTGTGTTCAAAGTAAACAAACTTTTATTGAAATATGTTTATTTGTTAAGGCTGCAACCCATTATTCATGTTTACATTGTTGCCTAAATATACAAACTTTTTTCCATTTACGAACCATTTAAGAACAGATCAAGTTTGTATATTGACGTTGCACTGTATCAACATTCCATTAGTGTAAAACTTTTCCGAACTATTAGCCGCAACTTTGTTCCCACAATTTAAACCCTGTGTCTTTTACATTGATGCAACTACTTTATGGATTTTTACCGGGTTCACAAGCTTCATTATGTTAATACATTTAGCCTCGTTACATCAGACCAATGAAACGGCTTTGATATGTACAAAATGAAATGTAGTGGGCGTGGCCTAAATTTAGGTGCACTCTATAGTTCGGAAATGTAATTTAAAATTCCAGCTTTGACTTTTACCTACAATAAATTATAACAACTAATGTGAGAAGTGGTTCATTGGTTTTGATAGTGTAAAAAGAAGAGCTAATTCTTGTAAAATGAAAAAAAAAACAAAAAAACAGTCAATTTCTTAGAATATTGAAAATAATTTTGAGTGTCAGTTATGAATGTGTGTAACTGGTTTTATTTGCTTAAGCCTATTTATATTTGTGTATAATTGATAGCAAAATAAATGATGTGTTTAAATACACTCAAAGTAGCAGTAGAGTGGAAAAACAAGTTGCCTCTATATTAAAGCTATTCTCATATACCGATTTATGACACCAAAAGACTTGCAAAGTTTGCGAATAAATAAATATGATCCAAATAGTATCAATGTCACAGAGATTCCATAGTAATTTTGAGCGTTAATGAGGAAGCAAGTCACTTGATCCGTTACAAAGAAGTAGCAACCACAGAACCCTTTCCCATCAACAACAGTGCTAATCAAGCAGACTGTGTAAAAGCCAACAACGATTACTTTGGGGGAAATTGTGATCCAGAATATCGTATTTTTGAGCCCGAACACAAAGAGGATGAGCAATAAGTTTTAGAAGCCGAAAGCTAAACGGATGCAGCTTTATTGTGACTATAGCATCAGCAGCATTGCGAGGGGCTACATTTACAAACTAACCATAACCTTAACCATAAAACCATAATAAAACAAACACTTACTGTACAATTTCCACTTTCGCCTGGATGTTGACCAATGGGATGCTCACAAAATTATGTTTAGATGAAGAATTATCACAATCCTTAAGAAGGGTTGAAAAAAATGTTGACGCAGCTACGTCTTTTTCACCATCTCGAGGGATGTTGAAGTCCACCAGCCTCTTGGTACATGACCACATTTGTCTACTACCAGGTGAGATATATGTGAATTATAAATCTAGAATTTATTTTTAGCAAGTTCGAGACGAAGCAGAAGCAGTCTCCAGCTTAGTGTGTCAACAATAGCAGCGTTAGCTAGCATTAGCTCATTGCTATCAATGCGCTGCTAAAATAGTCCGTCTGCGTTGGCACTTATAATAACAACATCGCTCATATTTGGTGATTTTTTTAGGTCACGACATGTAAATGGAGTATCATTGGCAGTTTTTGAATGTTTTTTTTTTTACAGAGGGTATAATGAGCTTAATAGCTTAATTCAATCTGTTGACTCAATTGTTAGCCATTTATTTTTTGTTTCAAATTCAATAAAAAAAAAAAAGCCAAGCGTATGTTCATTGTGAATGACAAACAGCACATCTCTTTCCAATCTTTGCATCTTTCCAGTACGACTGATCTGATAATATGGTCAGAGTGCAGAAGCGTTACTACCGTGAAGTAGAATCAATGGAAATTGCCAAAGATATCCGGAGCGGAATATTCAAAATGGTCGACAGAATTCGCGGAATTTTGTGACATTTTAGACAGTATTTTTACATATATTTTATGTTTTATTTATTTATTTTTTATCGTGTTCTGTTTGTGTTGTGTTGTGTTTGCTCGGTTCTCGTATTATCTTTTAACCTGCCCATTATACAGCACTTTGGCTACCCCTGTGGTAAATTTTAAATGTGCTTTATAAATAAAGTTGATTTGATTTGATTTGATTTGATATTTTGTGGACTGTAAACACAATTGGATATGGTTTAATGCAGGGGTGTTAAAGTCAAGGCCCCCGGGATGATATTTGATTAGTATTAGAACCGGCACGCAGGCCACAGCCGCCTGCTGCTGTTTTGCACGCACCAATACTCCATCAGTGTTGGCGCTTGGATTTTTCAAAATGGGGTCCCAGGAACCCCATCAAGTCATAAAATTGGGGTCCCACAGTAAATTTTTGGTGTCTAAATGTTTTGTAAGCGTTTTGAAAACAAATTATAAATGTATGCATTATCCTGTTATACCTCACATTCTATATTGTGTTTTGGAAAAAGTTTGTCATAAACGTTACTTAATTCATAAAACAAAATAATACAAAATAAAACACATTTTTATGCATATGCAAATGTATTCAGTTATAAACATTCATTCACTTTCTTCTTTCCTTCATGGATCTAAACTTTACCGCCGCCTGTATTTTTTTTCTATATTTTTATTGTAATATTTTCAGAATGTGTTTGTTCTATTTTTGGCCAAAGTAAGACAAAGAAAACTATCTGAAGTTGTCTTTATTTTTTAGTTTTAATGCCATGATTTTAATAGTCTGGCCCGCGTGTGCACAGATTTTCCTCCCTGAGCTAAAATGAGTTTGACACCCCTGGTTTAATGCGGTGTTTTTCAACCTTTTTTGAGCCAAGGCACATTTATTGCATTGAAAAAATTCGGAGGCACACCACCAGCAGAAATCATTAAAAAACGAAACACAGTTGACAGTAAAAAGTTTAAAGTCAATTGTTGGGTATGACTTTAAACCATAACCAAGCGTGCATCAATGTTGCTCTTGTCTCAAAGTAGGTGTACTGTCACCACCTGTCACATCACGCCCTGACTTATTTGGAGTTTTTTGCTGTTTTCCTGTGTGTAGTGTTTTAGTTCTTGTCTTGCGCTCCTAAATTGGTGTCTTTTTCCCGTTTTTTGGTATTTTCCTGTAGCAGTTTCATGTCTTCCTTGACCGCTATTCCCCACACCTGCTTTATTTAAGCAATCAAGAATATTTCAGTTGTTTTTATCCTTCTTTGTGGGGACATTGTTGATTGTCATGTCATGTTCGGATGTACTTTGTGGACGCCGTCTTTGCTCCACAGTAAGTCTTTGCTGTCGTCCAGCATTCTATTTTTGTTTACTTTGTAGCCAGTTCAGTTTTAGTTTTCTTCTACATAGCCTTCCCTAAGCTTCAATGCCTTTCACAAGAAAGGATGGGGCAAGGTACACCCCTTTGTCCACAACTGCGTGAGCAAATAGTCAAACAGTTTAAGAACAACATTTCTCAAAGTGCAATTGCAAGAAATTTAGGGATTTCAACATCTACGGTCCAAAATATCATCAAAAGGTTCAGAGAATCTGGAGAAATCACTCCACATAAGCGGCATGGCTGGAAACCAACATTAAATGACCGTGACCTTCGATCCCTCAGACGGCACTGTATCAAAAACCGACATCAATCTCTAAAGGATATCACCACATGGGCTCAGGAACACTTCAGAAAACCACTGTCACTAAATACAGTTTGTCGCTACATCTGTAAGTGCAAGTTAAAGCTCTACTATGCAAAGCGAAAGCCATTTATCAACAACATCTAGAAACGCCACCGGCTTCTCTGGGCCTGAGATCATCTAAGATGGACTGATGCAAAGTGGAAAAGTGTTCTGTGGTCTGACGAGTCCACATTTCAAATTGTTTTTGGAAATATTCGACATCGTGTCATCTGGACCAAAGAGGAAGCGAACCATCCAGACTGTTATCAATGCATAGTTCAAAAGCCAGCATGTGTGATGGTATGGAGGTGCATTAGTGCCCACGGCATGGGTAACTTACACATCTGTGAAGACACCATTAATGCTGAAAGGTACATACAGGTTTTGGAACAACATATGCTGCCATCTAAGTGCCGTCTTTTTCATGGACGCCCCTGCTTATTTCAGCAAGACAATGCCAAGCCACATTCAGCACGTGTTACAACAGCGTGGCTTCGTAAAAAAAGACTGTGGGTACTTTCCTGGCCCGCCTGCAGTCCAGACCTGTCTCCCATCGAATATGTGTGGCGCATTATGAAGCGTAAAATACGACAGCGGAGACCCCGGACTGTTGAACGACTGAAGCTCTACATAAAACAAGAATGGGAAAGAATTCCACTTTCAAAGCTTTAACAATTAGTTTCTTCAGTTCCCAGTCGTTTATTGAGTGTTGTTAAAAGAAAAGATGATGTAACACAGTGGTGAACATGCCCTTTCCCAACTACTTTGGCACGTGTTGTAGCCATGAAATTCTAAATTAATTATTATTTGCAAAAAAATAAATAAAGTTTATGAGTTTGAACATCAACTATCTTGTCTTTGTAGTGCATTCAATTGAATATGGGTTGAAAAGGATTTGCAAATCATTGTATTCCGTTTATATTTACATCTAACACAATTTCCCAACTCATATGGAAACGGGGTTTGTACTTTTGGAATAAATATGTAATGTGTCATGAGTCAAAATACTTGTAATTATCCTAATTGCTTGTTGAGACCTGGTGGCGGCTCATATAGAGGTGCATGTTTAGAAAATCTTTGGAATTATGATTTGCACGACTTTAGCATTTCTATTGCACATTGCTTATGTCTACATATCAGATTGTCGTGATCTTCAGAGAAAAAAAAGTGCCCTTTTTCGAAAAATCTCGGCCTAATAGTGTTTAGCCCCTTGAGCACGGATACATCAATTGTCATGTTACACTTCAACTAAGCCAATAATCTCTCTTAGTTTTCACCTTGTGTATGCCTCAAGGTCAAATGACTTTTCTCTCCTTAGTGGTCTCAAATGTTGCCTTGCTGCTCCCGGGGTCATCCCGACTAATCCCCAGTTACTCAAGTCCTGCTGGATTTCTCCCATGGGCAGCAGAAACCGGATCCCTCCCCTCCGCAAACCCCCTGAAGCTGAGCTGGGCCGAGCGAGATGTCCGCAGAGATAAGCATCCGGAGCCCACTCCCAGTCAGGGGGTCTTAGGTAAGAATTCAGAGACACATCATCACAAATCCATTAGGGCTTGCCCACTACTTTAACAACAAAGCCCAGCTGCAGCCGCTACACCTTTTAGCCCTAGCCTGCAGTGCCGCCAACTCCTGGTACAGGTCTGGACTCCCTCGAACCTATTTCTCAAAAAGAAACCACTACAAAACAAATAATGTGTACGTACTGAACACAACACGCAACAACGTGCGGCTCATACTCGCAAGTTTTAATGCAACTTCAGAGGAATATTTCCTCCCAGAAATCCTGGTACTGGACCAAATTCACCCCATGAAATCCAACAGAATAGCCGCTTCTTGGGCGCAAACTGGGGGCCCCCCGCGCGGATCTTGGGGCCCGTGATCTGCGTAAAGGTAGGAGTGGCCCTGAGCACACGGTTTATGAGGGGACAGACAAATAGGAACAATGAAACAGTGACGTCTCAAACTGTGGTACGGGCCCCATCTAGTGGTACACGAAAGAATGACTTGATGAAAGTACAGTGTTTTATTTCCCTATATGCAAACACAGTGTTACTGTTCAAACCGTCTGCAACGTTACAGTGGCCAAAATGTATTCAATATTAAATTGTGGGCCACCCTCCGAGTCACTGCCGTCGTGTCCTTGAGCAAGACCCATTCCCAGTGCCACCCACACTGGTTTGAAATGTAACTTACAGATATGTATGTAAAGCGCTTTGAGTCGCGAGAGAAAAAGCGCTATATAATTATATAATACAAATGTAATTCACTTCACTAAATATACTTCTGCCTTGTTTTTTAATGAATACTTAGGCCTACGACCATACTTGCCAACCTTGAGACCTCCGGGGGCAGCTATTGGTGGTAGCGGGGGGTGTATATTGTAGTGTCCCGGAAGAATTAGTGCTGCAAGGGGTTCTGGGTATTTGTTCTGTTGTGTTTGTGTTGTGTTACGGTGCGGATGTTCTCCCGAAATGTGTTTGTCATTCTTGTTTGGTGTGGGTTCACAGTGTGGCGCATATTTGCAACAGTGTTAATGTTGTTTATACGGCCACCCTCAGTGTGACCTGTATGACTGTTGATCATGCGTGGCATTCACTTATAAGTCGCATATATTATGTGACTGGGCCGGCACGCTGTTTGTACGGAGGAAAAGCGGACGTGACGACAGGTTGTAGAGGACGCTAAAGGCAGTGCCTTTAAGGCACGCCCCCAATATTGTTGTCCGGGTGGAAATTCGGGAGAATGGTTGTCCCGGGAGATTTTCGGGAGGGACGCTGAAATTTGTGAGTCTCCCGGGAAAATCGGGAGGGTTGACAAGTATGCCTACGACGTTACTGTATTTTAATGTTGGTCATTATGGTGGTACTTGGAGAGCCAAGTGTTTTCTGAGGTGGTACTTGGTGAAAAAAGTTTGAGAACCACAGGCGTAAATTATTTTGCATAGGTCAGATGGTATCCGGTGGTGCTTTGTCCCAACTGTGCTTTTATTTGTTTGGTTTGCTGTCGTCGTTTTCACATCCTATTTGCACTACAGGATTACATTTTATTCTATTTCTAGTCATTCTATTCGGTTTGTAATCCATTCCTTTATAACCTAACCCGAGGGTCAGCAACACGCGGCTCTCGAAAATGGAAAAAGATGGGGGAAAAAAATGTTGTTTTTTTTATTTAGTATGTTTTTTGTTTGAGGACAAACATGACACAAATTGTTAGAAAGCCCACTGTTTAATATGTTTATGTGTATGCTTCACTGATGAGACTATTTGGTGAACATCGTTTTGTCCTACTAATTTTGGCGGTTCTTGAACTCACCATTGTGTGGACTGTGACGCAACAGTTTGTTTACGGTTTGTAAAATCGTCCACTCCTTCTTTGTCTCATTTGGTCCACCAAAAGTTTCATGCTGTGCGTGCATGCACAAAGGTACGTTTTGTTGATGTTATTGACTTGTTGGAATGTTAATCAGGCATACTTGGCCAGTGCATGACAGCAAGCTAATCGATGCTAACATGCTATTTAGGCTAAGTGTATGTACATATTGCATCATTATGCCTCATGTGTAGGTATATTTGAGCTCATTTAATATCCTTTACTTGTATCCTCTTTGTATATAATTTATTTGTGCATGTCTCTGTATGTAATATTGGCTGCATTTCAGATAGTGGTTTGTGTGCCATGTTGTTCCAGACCACAGCAAACGTTACCTAGCTTGCCAAAGATTGTAACAAATCTATTAAAAAGAAGACAGCCTGCCGTTTCCTTTAACTTGGACACACACATCTATACCTTTGGCCATTAAAAGCCAGTCATTTCCAGGAGTTATCTCACCTTCTGAGTAGCCTCTGATTTACTAATGCTTTCTAATGTTGTAAAAATGTGTAGAATAAATATTACATTTCAACATTTCTGTCAACGAAGATGTGCTTCAGCCTGCGACGCATAGTCATTTTGATAGTAGGCTATTATAGCTAATATTGACAACTACGTCATGTGTTGCCTTCATTATAACACTTACCGTATTTTCCGCACCATTAGCCGCACCTAAAAACCACAAATTTACTCAAAAGCTGACAGTGCGGCTTTTAACCCGGTGCGCTTTATATATGGATAAATATTAAGATTCATTTTCATAAAGTTTCGTTCTCGCAACTTCGGTAAACAGCCGCCATCTTTTTTCCCGGTAGAGCAGGAAGCGCTTCTTCTTCTACGCAAGCAACCGCCAAGGTAAGCACCCGCCCCCATAGAACAGGAAGCGCTTCTTCTTCTACTGTAAGCAACCACCCGCCCCCGTAAGAAGAAGAAGCGCGCGGTGCATGCTGGGATATGTGACGTTTCATTTCCATTTGTGTGTTTATGTAAAGACCCCAAAATGGCTCCTATTAAGTGTGTTGTCTGTCTAATTATAAATAATGCAGACGAGGCGTGTTAACTGAGTTCTCAACGTTTACTCACAGCGTGCTCATAACCACATTCTAACTCCCAGCATACAACAACGCTTCTCAGGGCTACCGCGCATGCTCGTAACTATCGTTGCATGCTGGGTAGTGTAGTTGTTATATTTGCTAGCTCATAACATCACATTAAGAGACACGCTTACGCGCTTAATTCAATACTCGCCGTCATTCCGGGTGGATTGACAAAAGACCTCCAGCCGCTAGATATTGGTGTCAACAGGGCATTCGAAGCTAGACTGCTAACTGCGTGGGAACAGTGGATGACGAAGAAGCGCGCGGTGCATGCTGGGATATGTGACGTTTCATTTCCATTTGTGTGTTTATGTAAAGACCCCAAAATGGCTCCTATTAAGTGTGTTGTCTGTCTAATTATAAATAATGCAGACGAGGCGTGTTAACTGAGTTCTCAACGTTTACTCACAGCGTGCTCATAACCACATTCTAACTGCCAGCATACAACGCTTCTCAGGGCTACCGCGCATGCTCGTAACTATCGTTGCATGCTGGGTAGTGTAGTTGTTATATTTGCTAGCTCATAACATCACATTAAGAGACACGCTTACGCGCTTAATTCAATACTCGCCGTCATTCCGGGTGGATTGACAAAAGACCTCCAGCCGCTAGATATTGGTGTCAACAGGGCATTCGAAGCTAGACTGCTAACTGCGTGGGAACAATGGATGACAGAAGGCGAACACACCTTCACTAAGACAGGGAGGCAGCGCCAGACGACGCCAACATCTGCCAGTGGATCGTAAATGCCTGGGCAGATATTTCGGTCACAACTGTGGTCCGAGCTTTCCGGAAGGCAGGATTCACAGAACTGCTGGATAACAGTGACATTGACTCCGATGACTTCGACGAGACGGAACCGGCCATTTTGGATCTCACATTTGCTCAACTTTTCACTTCGGACACCGAAGACGAAGGATTTACGAATGAAGAATAACTTCAGAAAGTGAGCGCTATGTTTATTTTGTGTGTTGTGACATTAACGTTCGAGCAACATTATGTTGCTATTGCTCTGCACTATTTTGAATTTTACTATGCGTTTTACATTTGCGTACATTTTGGGAGTGAACAGAGTTGTTAGAACGCTGGTTTTTAATATATTATTAAAGTTTGCCTGACCTATCTGACTGTTTTTTTGACATTCCCTTTAGCGCAGCGTAGGCGCGGCTTATAGTCCGGGGCGGCTTATTGGTGGACAAAGTTATGAAATATGCCATTCATTGAAGGTGCGGCTAATAATCCGGTGCGCCTTATAGTGCGGAAAATATGGTATACAAGACTTTTAAAGTCATTTTGATAGTAGGCTGATATAACTAATATAGACACTTACACCATGTGTTGCCTTCATTATAAGACTTACATACGGCTTTTCATTTTTTGTATTTTTGGTCCAATATGACTCTTTCATTGTTTTGGGTTGACTCAACCTATTTATTAACCCACTCTATTTATATCCTATTTATTTAATGTTTTATGCCCATGCTATTGGGACAGCACGGTGGAACAGGGGTTAGTGCTTGTGCCTCACAATAAGAAGGTCCTGGGGGTTCGGGGTCTTTCTGTATGGAGTTTGCATGTTCTCCCCGTGACTGCGTGGGGTCCCCCCGGGTACTTGGGCTTCCTCCCACCTCTAAAGACATGCACCTGGGGATAGGTTGATTGGCAACACTAAATTGGCCCTAGTGTGTGAATGTTGTCTTCCGCCCGAATGCAGCTGGGATAGGCTCCAGCAACCCCCGCGATGCCAAGAGGGGCAATCGGTAGAAAATGGATGGATGGATGGATGTTCATGCTACTGTTCTTATAGTATTAATTGGGCTACATGTGTCTTGTGTGTGCTGGTCTTGCAGTATATGGTACACAACTTGACGGGTGATGCATTGCAGAATACTAAGACACTCCTTCAAAACCACACTCTTGTTCCACTTGAGAACCTCAGGACTGAACTCATTGACAGTCAAAGCAGGGTAAAACTTTAGATTGCATGTTTTCGTAGAGAATCTGTGGCTCTTTCCAAAGCTGCAATCACGCGCCAGCGTTCGGCCTGTGTGGTAGCAGCCGCTTTGAGTGATACTGCAAATAAAATTGTCTGTTCGAGGCTTTTGCCGCATCGTGCCTGCGGCCTTGGCGAGCGCATGTCGCCTGCATGGGAGGCATCCGGCGGTCGCGCGACAAAATATAGCGAGCCGTAGCAGCGCAGTGTTTGTTTGCGGCGCGGCGCCACTTGTGTATGTTAACCAGAAGCGGGAGACTCGTCTCCTTCTCCTCCGCCTACATTTCGGGCTTCCCCGCCGAGTTTGTCATTCATCAAGCGCATTGTGTTCGTCGAGGCACAATGGCTGCAGTTTGTCAACGCCGCCGCAGCCTTCAATTAGCACGCCGTTTAGTGGCAAGCTTGTGTTGAAAAAACAAATCAAATCGGAGGATTTCCCAACAGTCTGGGTGACCGTTTTTTACGATGCGGACTGTGAAATTGTACTCTGGGCAGCTCAGTTTAAGATTTGATTTACTCTTGCCATAAACTAAAATCTATGTTTAGGAACATACAGTTTATGCATGCTCGTTTTATCACATGCACTTTGTGCAGACTTAGCTCTATTATTAGACGAGGTGTCAGTATTATACGTTTACTCTTAACATGTCCGACATCTGGAGGTTAAAACTCCTGCACACATGTTCTCTTTTACCAAACTAGGAGCGAAGCTAATCAGAAAAAAAACAAAAAAAGAATCAATCGTACCCGATATGCAACCCTTTTTGCCCCCATAGTGTGACGGTGAAGCCATGTGGACACGGCAGGGTGCCGCTACGACCAGGAATCACCAAATGTGTCTGGAATTCTCCATAGACAAAAGAAAGCATTTCTTAAATATATATATATATATATATACATACAGTATGTGTATGATATGTATGTATGTATGTATATATATATATGTATATGTATGTATATATGTATGTATATATATATATATATATATATATATATATATATATATATATATATATATATATACATACATACATACATACATATATATATCCATCCATCCATTTTCTACATATATATATGTAGAAAATGAATGTATGTATGTATGTATGTATATGTATGTATGTGTATATATATGTATATATATAAATATATATATATATATATATATAAATATATATATATATATATATACATATATACATACATATATATATATATATCAATCCATCCATTTTCTATGTATATATATATATGTAGAAAATGGATGGATTGATATATATATATATATACATATATATGTATATATATATATATATATATATATATATATATATATATATATATACATATATACATACATACATATACACATACATATATATGTATATATATATACATACATATATACATATATTATATACATGTATGTATACATATACTGTATATATACATACATATATATATAGTATATATATATATATATATATATACATATACATATATATACATATATATATATATATATATATATATATATATATATATATATATATATATATACATATACATATACATACATATATACATACATACATATATATATATATCCATCCATTTTCTACGTATATATATATATATATATATATATATATATATATATATATACATATATATATACATATATATATATATATATATATATACATACATATATACATACATACATATACACATACATATATATGTATATATATACATACATATATACATACATATACATACATATATACATATACATATATTATATACATATACTGTATATATACATACATATATATAATATACATATATTATATACATATACTGTATATATACATACATATATATAATATACATATATTATATACATATACTGTATATATACATACATATATATAATATATATACATATACATACATATATACATATATATATATATATATATATATATATATATGTACATATACATACATATATACATACATATATACATATATATATATATATATACATACATATATATATATATATATATATATATATATATATATATATATATATATATATATATACATACATATATATATATATATATATATATATATATATATATATACATACATATATATATATATATATATATATGTATGTATATATATATATATATATATATATATATATATATATAAACAGCCCGGCCCCCGGCCAAATTTTTTTAACCCAATGCGGCCCCCGAGTCAAAAAGTTAGGGGACGCCTGAAATAAGGTCACTATGTTGAGCTTGTGCTATCGTGTGGTTAGCTGTTGTGTAGCTGCAAGCTCCTAGAAGCCTATAGCCTACCGTGTTTACCTTTTGTAAATGACTTTACTGAAATACAAGGAAAGGGTATGTTGTGTGCTTATTGGAGGACATTTAGATGCTTCTGGATGTCCAGTTTTGCACACATAAACGCGTTGTAGGACTGCTTGCATCGGAGATTTTCGAACCGTTTTTTGATCAGGACACCCCTTGTGATAAAAATCAATGTGTTTTTTTTAAGTCTGTAACTAACACGGTAGGGAAAATATGTAGTTTTGATGGATTAAAACTTAATTTCAGTTTATGCAGTGTGCTCGATGTCGTGCTGAGTCGGGTGTTCAAACTGAAGAGTGGGGTTTTACTTGAAAAAAGGGGACATCAAAAAGAGGGAGAAAGTACAGAGAAAAGCAGGAGAGCACGTCTGATAGCAGCTGTGAGTAAGTACTGCACCCTAAGGTGAAAGGTCACAGGAGAAAAGCTTAACAACGTGGTGTATCAAAGGACGGCGCACATGTACAGTACATGTACAGTCTGGATGTTCAAGGTGTTTTCTATTACACAGTCCAGGTGATTCCTGGCCGCGGAACATGATCTCCTCCAGGCCCGTTAAAGCGGCGCGAACGCGGCGTGGCTTGAGTTTAAAAGTAATAAAAGGGAGCGGACCTGGCGGCGAGCTGCGATCAGATTCCTGCGAGCGACTTTTCCTTTCATGTGCGGGCCCTGCGTTCAACGAAGCGTTTAATTCAACAAATCCACGGTTGCGATCCAGCGCAAACTCGCCCTGGCGCTGGAGCTGGTGTTGTTGGGGTGGGGGGTTTGGCCGGGGGAAGAGAGGGGGTACTTCAATTTGTACCAAAGCATCTCCGCGTGATCAAAGCGCGGCCGCCCATTCCCAACATGCTGCTTAAATTAAGACTAACACCGCAGTCCTGTATTTGGAATGGATTACCAGCGCAGGAATTCGGTCTTTCTTTCACACATATGGTTCCAATAGGGCCGCCATGCCAGCTTCACATCTTTAATGGGCTGACAGGCAACTTTGGTGCTAACGCTACAACTACCCCCCCAAAAAAAAGGTTTTCAGGCTGTCACACAGCAAAAAAAAAAAAAAAAAAAAAAAGTATATATATATATACATATGTTTTTTTTTTTTCTCTCTACAGTGGTTACCGAGACTCGGGCTGAAGTGTCTCAGCATGCAGCACATATCAACACGATGGGAACGTGTCACTTTACTACTATGTGTGTGCACGTGTGTGTGTGTAGGGGGTGTCAAAAGACAATCAATTTTCAGATTAATTGCGATTCCTTGTTTTGTGTACAGGAGGAAGGAGACGGCACAGACAGGAGGGGCGTCGTTTAAGCTCTATTTATTTATATATATATATATATATATATATATATATATATGTATGTGTGGGAAAAAAATCACAAGACTATTTCATCTCTACAGGCCTGTTTCATGAGGGGGGGTACCCTCAATCGTCAGGAGATTTTAATGGGAGCATTCGCATACCATGGTTTATATAGGGCACAGAGTGGGTGGGTACAGGCTGGCCTAGGGGCGTGGTGATTGGCTCATGTGTTACCTAGGAGGTGTTTCCGTCTATGGCGGCATGTTGTTACAATTTCGCTGCGCTTGTTGAGGGATGACAGGTCTGGACGGTAAATAATAAACAGTTTCTCTTTCAAGCATAGGTTGCATCTTTTATTACCACTATTGTAAGGTGTGCTGGATGCAAGAATTTGCCATGTTATTGAATATTCAACATTATTGTCTTTGAGGTCCCAAATGTGTTTGCTGAGTTCTGTGGTATTTCGCAGGTTTTTGTTCCTGAAAGAAGCCTTGTGATTGTTCCATCTGGTTTTGAATTCTCCCTCGGTTAATCCTACATATGTGTCGGATGTGTTAATGTCCTTGCGTATTACCTTAGATTGGTAGACAACTGATGTTTGTAAGCACCCCCCGTTGAGGGGGCAATCAGGTTTCTTTCGACAATTACATCCTTTGTTGGTTTTGGAGTCGCTCTGTCTGAGGGCCGACGGCTCATTTGCAATTGTTTTGTTGTGGTTTGAGATGATTTGTCGTATATTGTTCATGCAGCTGTAGCTCAATTTAATGTTGTTCTTGTTGAATACTTTTCTTAGGATGTTGTCTTTGGGAAAGTGTTTGTCAATCAGATTGAGGAATTTGTGTCCAATGTTCGTTGAGACGTTTTTGCTGTATGGGGGGTTGTATATATATATATATATATATATATATAGTAATAAATAATAATATTAATAAACAAGGGAACGGAGTGTGACTAAGCCAAAAGGGGTGTATGTGTGTGCGACTATGTTTGTGAGTTAACTGTTGTGTGTTACCGGAGTGTTGAGCGAGAGGCGGAAGTCCCGGAGGGGAAAAGCAGGCTCGAAGGTCCGTGAGACAGGCAGGTAGTCGGGGGCGATATTGAGGCGTCAGAGTCCGTGTCCAGGCGGGAGGTCGAAATCCAAGAAGCAGCCAGAGAACCAGAGGGAATACGGGGAGACGAGAAACACACCTCGTGACGTGGGAATGAAGACAGGCTGCAGAGGGGCGACAAGGAGGACACGAGACAATGAACACAGAGAGCAAGGCGTGCGCATAGAGCTAGACGATTAGGCTTACTATACTGAACAGGTAGCTACGTTCTGGCATGGGATAGCAGTTGGGCTGGTTTATGAGGGCAGGTCTCATCATCAGCCTCAGGTGTGTTGATTGCCGGTGATTTATTGCAGCTGCTTTCTGCAGCTGGACTGACACGCGCTTGGCGCGCTCCCGGAGGTGCGCTCAGCGCACTGCACACTTGAATGCCCGGGCCGTGACATTCTCATTTGTAACGATTTTTAATAAATTTTTAGAAATCGATTTATAATTATTATTTTTTTCAATCAGTCCTACCCAGTCACTCAGGTAAATCACATTGTTGATGTAGATGCCCATATCTGCTGTATAGATTTATTTTACAAAAGAGAAGTGTTGGATACTTCTCTTGTTGCCTTATTTGTATTTGACTTTATTAAATGTATGGGAAGCATTTTATTCAACAAAACCAGTTTTCTTTGAAGTAACATAGAAATTGATCAGAGCTGTTTATCTATTTTATAGAGGAATGCAGTCAATCATATAACTGGCACCCAATGTTATGAAAAAAAAGTATTGATTCTGAATAGAGAATTGTTTTGAGTCAAAAATCAATTTTGAATCGAATCAATGCCCCCAACTCAGCAGGCACAACACATTAAAACAATGTTGGATTAGGTCCTGACTTAGATTAACTCAAACCTAATGTTGACACACCATGCTTTTTGATAACGTTTAATCAATGTTGGGTTCTGACATTGATTTGACCGTTGAATTTTGGTCATATTCCAACCTATATTTTACAACACAAATACAACGTTGAAACAGCATGCTTTTTGACAAAGTTTATTCAAGGTTGTCAGGTTGTGACGTTGATTTGACCATTGAAATTTGGTCAATTCCCAACCAACAACGTGGATCCATTGTTAAACATCAACGTTGTCTCAATTTACAAATACAACTATTTTGCAACGTTGTTTCAAAGTCAGTTTTAAATAAAGGACATGTATGTATAATCAACGTTGTATCAACGTTTCTTGTACCTGCTGGGAAGAATCAAATCGAATCGTGTCGTGCCCAAAGATTCACAGCCCTAATGCTAAGTAATCTTCTCACATTCTTTCACGTACTACTAGTGAGTAACTATTTTTTATGTATATCTAGAGTAGTCTTTTGACTAGATTAAACATAAGAAGTTGCAAAAATATGAATTAGCATGTTTTCCAGACTATAAACTGCTATTTTCTTTCCCAAGCTTTGAACCATGCAGTTTATAAAACAATGTTTTTCTTCGCATTTGTGCTCAACAAATAGTTTTCTTAAAACAAAGCCAGAGACAATGAAAAGGTGTGTTATTGTTTGTGCTATGGCGCCATCTTTTGGACGAGTTTGGTCACTGCAGGTGCTGCTGGTTGAAAATGTATTTTCCGTTTCGTCCTTTGAACCGGAAGTAAAACCATCCATCGTGTTTCTGCTCTTATGGATTCTTCATTCATCACTACAAGCAATGTTTATAAGTTTTACAATATAACTAGAACAATTCATATCTACAAAAAATGCATGTGTTTTCATGCATATTTTTACGTGCTATCTTAATGTATTGAAGCTAGCATCATTAGCATTAGCGAATATGCTAACACATTTACAAGTGTCTGTGTTAGTATTATTAACTTACAATGGCATTCTTTTTGTGTTGTCTCAGTTTTGTAAATTCACCAAAACGTCATTGTGGACTTATTGAGTCTGTTTAGCTGATTGGAGAGCTAGCTTCCACAGCTAGTGGGTCCATGATAATGACTTCTGTTTTGTTTGATCAGCTGTTTTACTGCCGTGTTACAGGCATCATTTAGAAACAATTATGGTATGTAAATAAACATTTACAAAGTATTTCATACGTATATCTGCAGCTTATAGTCCGGTGCAGCTGATATATGTACAAATATTTTTTTCTTCCAAAATTTTCTGGCCACTCTATAGTCCGAAAAGCACGGTAGACATGGAGTAATATGTACAAAATTGTGTTTGATTTTGATCCAAAATGTGCATAAACATAGAACAAATGGCTATAAATATGACTTACCGTATTTTTCGGACTATAAGGCGCACTTAAAATCCTTTAATTTTCTCAAAAATCGACAGTGCGCCTTATAGCCCGGTGCGCCTAATGTACAGAAGAATTCTGGTTGTACTTACTGACCTCGAAGCAATTTTATTTGGTTAATTGTGTCATGATAAGTGTGACCAGTAGATGGCAGTCATCTACGTGTAGACTGCTGTATGACGGCAGTAAACAACACCAAAACTTAAAATTTTCCATTGAAAATATAGAACATTACACACGACACTCAAAAATCTGTTAAAATGTTTTTAGTACGACTTCGGTAAGCTATGAAGCCGCACCGCGTGATGGATTTTTGGGCGCATTAAACATACGAGTATTATTATGGTGTGTGTATAAGGACCGCAAAATGGCACCTAATAGCAGACATATTACCTGCCGTTTTGTTTCACAATATTATGCAAAACCAACTTTTCTTACCTTCTGGTATCTGCTGATGTATATTTGGGATCTGCATAAGTACTGAAAATGTGCGCGCCTCCGCCTTTGTAGTCCGTGCTGAAACCCTAGTCATAAGGGTCTTCTTTTTCTCTATCTTCTTGTTATGGGACATTCATCCTCCGCTGTTGCCATTTCTAATATAAAGTAGTATAAAGTTCTTACTTATGTCTGTCAGTAGACTAGCTATCAAAGCACTAAAAACTGTAGTGAGTTTACATTATTCACCCACGGAACTTTAGTTATTAGAGGGTTCCGGTCGGACGGTTTTTCACGGGACACATTTCCGGCCTTGATGTTGCATTATTGAGCCACGGATGACAAGATGCTGCTCCGTTATTGATTTAAGTAAAGTCTGATGAGGTGGCGACTTGTCCAGGGTGTGCCCCGCCTTCCGCCCAAATGCAGCTGAGATAGGCTCCAGCACCCCCACGCGACCCCAAAAGGGACAAGCGCTAGAAAATGGATGGATGGATGAATATCATTAAAACAGTTAGCTCCATCTTTTGACACTTCTTCCACTCCCGTCCTTGCACGCTACACCGCTACAACAAAGATGACGGGGAGAAAACGCTGCCGAAGGTGAGCCACGTAAATAAGACCGCCCGCAAAACGGCGCATCCTGAAGCGATTGTCAGAAAGCGGTTTGAAGATGATCTGTAAAACATAATCTATGCAACATTTTGACCAAAGAACCACCATTAGATGTTATGTAGACCAGTGTTTTTCAACCACTGTTCCACCGCTAGTGTGCCGTGAGATACCGTCTGGTGTGCCGTGGGAGATTATCTAATTCCATCTATTTTGCTAAACCAGTAATTATAGTCTGCAAATTATTAGGGATGTCCGATAATGGCTTTTTGCCGATATCCGATATTCCGATATTGTCCAACTCTTTAATTACCGATACCGATATCAACCGATATATACAGTCGTGGAATTAACACATTATTATGCCTAATTTGGACAACCAGGTATGGTGAAGATAAGGTACTTTTAAAAAAAATTAATAAAATAAAATAATTAAAATTAATTAAAAACATTTTCTTGAATAAAAAAGAAAGTAAAACAATATAAAAACCGTTATATAGAAACTAGTAATTAATGAAAATTAGTCAAATTAACTGTTAATATAAACTAAAGCGAACCAACAAGCCCTCAAAATTACAAGGACGATACTCCCAGAGATGAGTGCCATGTACACAACCCGCTGCCTAAAGCGAGTACACAACATCCCGAAGGACAGATACCACCCAGCACATGGCCTCTTCAACCTGCTACCCTCTGGAAGGAGGTATAGATCGATTCGCGCCAGGACCACCAGAATGTCTCACAGTCTGTATCCCCAGGCTGTGAGACTGATAAATGAACAGCCTGCCCCTTTGCTGCCCCGGACCATCTTATTACCTCACTCTTCGCCACCTCAATAATTGTGCTCTGGACATTGCATTGCTGCAACATCAACGTAACACCCATCAGACATCTGACTGTTCCCACCCCCACACCCCTCTTATCGCGATCTTCCTGACAATGCTAAAATGCTAAAATGTAAACTATTGTCAACCTGCACATCAATGCAGTTTCTATGCCGCTGGACAAAGCTCAAACAAAATCTCGTTGTTCATGTATGACTTAAGTGTTATTATGACAATGACAATAAAGGAATTGATTGATTGATTGAATTAGTACTATTAGTGGACCAGCAGCACGCACAATCATGTGTGCTTACGGACTGTATCCCTTGCAGACTGTATTGATATATATTGATATATAATGTAGGAACCAGAATATTAATAACAGAAAGAAACAACCCTTTTGTGTGAATGAGTGTGGATGGGGGAGGGAGGTTTTTTGGGTTGGTGCACTAATTGTAAGTGTATCTTGTGTTTTTTATGTTGATTTAATTAAAAAAATAAAAAAATAAAAAATTATTAAAAAAAACAGATACTGATAATTTCCGATATTACATTTTAACGCATTTATAGGCCGATAATATCGGCAGGCCGATAATATCTCTACAAATTATGTGTTGTTGTTGAGTGTCGGTTCTGTCTAGAGCTTGGCAGAGTAACCGTGTAATACTCTTCCATATCTGTAGGTGGCAGCAGGTAGCTAATTGCTTTGTAGAAGTCGGAAACAGCGGGAGTTAGTGTGCAGGTAAAAAGGTATCTAAAGCTTAAACCAAAAATAAACAAAAAGTAAGAAAAGGCATTGGAGGTAAGGGAAGGCTATGCAGAACGAAACTAAAACTGAACTGGCTACAAAGTCAACAAAAACAGAATTGTGGACGACAGCAAAGACTTACTGTGGAGCAAAGACGGCGCCCACAATGTACATCCGAACATGACATGACAATGCACAGCTTGTGGATAGGCGTACATTAACTTCTTTTCTTCAGACAGTGCATGATATGCTGCTCCACCTGACTGTAGATAGGTGCTCCTTAACATGGCTTATCAAGGACATGAGATTCTTATATAAGAAAGTGCACAATATTTCATGCGTGAACTTATCCAAGACAGCGCATGGTATGCTGCTCTTCTTCACTCTGAAAGGTGCGATTTAATTCCGCTGTCATGAAGCTGAGCTTCTTGGTACGAGACACGATAAGATTGCGTAGTCAAGACAGTGCATGATATGCTGCTCGGCCTCACTTTGGATATGCGGACTTAAAACGTAAAAGCGGCCTTCATCCTTGAACGTGTGCATTCCTCGGTGACATAAAACCTGTTTAAACACGCGTGGACTGTAGATCTGTAGTGTGCATGCCAGAGGTGTGGACTCGAGTCACATGACTTGGACTCGAGTCAGACTCGAGTCATGAATTTGATGACTTTAGACTCGACTTGACAAAATGTAAAAAGACTTGCAACTCGACTTAGACTTTAACATCAATGACTTGTGACTTCACTTGGACTTGAGCCTTTTGAATTGACATGACTTGACATGACTTGCTACTTTCCCCAAAACCCAAATATGAAAAAGTTATTCGGGAGCGCTCCGTATTTTTCATTGTGTACTTGTCTATCAGCGTTGCGTGTGTCAGCTGGTGTGGTCTCAGTATAACAGCCAATCAAATTAGATCTACTTTGTTTTCATCACACAGCATTCATCCAATCAAATTGCAG
This sequence comes from Nerophis lumbriciformis, assembly GCF_033978685.3. Taxonomy (NCBI): domain Eukaryota; kingdom Metazoa; phylum Chordata; class Actinopteri; order Syngnathiformes; family Syngnathidae; genus Nerophis; species Nerophis lumbriciformis. The sequence goes on along the minus strand of NC_084553.2, from coordinate 52,137,770 downwards.
GAAGAAGACATGTCCAAACCACACGCCAGTGAACAAAAAATGATACCTAAAATAATTTCGTTTGGGTATAAAAATTACGAGGTGGTCAACACAAAACGGTTTGCAGTATGCAACACATGCGGTTCGAAAATTACTGATGGAGAGGCAACAACTTCCAACTTCGTCCGGCATTTGAAGTTGCACAAAGAACGGTAAGTTTTGAATGTAAGATAACGTTTATTGGCTAAGTAACGTGACTTTTATTTGCAGTGTAGTTAAATCAGTGAGGCTGTAAACTCACTGCTAACGTTATAACGTTATTGCAAACACGGGAATCTGTTGCAGTTCACTACCTTATTCATACTTTTTGTTCAGTGATTTTTTTTAAGCAGGGTTACGTTAGTCAATATATCACACGTAACGTTAGACGGCGGTCAGCAGCACCGCGTATTTTAGCCACCTAAAAAAAGACAAAAATAGTAAAATAAAGGTCAGTTAAAATGTATACTATATTATGAATATGTGTACCGTTTTAGCTAGCTTTCTGACATACTGTTGGTTGTTTACCTCAGTGGTCCCCAACCACCGGGCCGCGGCCCGGTGGTTGGGGACCGTGGATCGATTGGTATCGGGCCGCACAAGAATTTTTTCTTTTTTTTTTCTTTTTTTAATTAAATCAACATAAAAAACACAAGATACACTTACAAGTAGTGCACCAACCCAAAAAAACTCTCTCCCCCCTTTTGTTCTGGGCATTGAACATGAAGACTCTTCCTTCACTGTTCCGAGTGGCCATGAGAGTCTTGGCAGTGCCTGCCTCCAGTGCTCCAGTGGGGCGAGTTTTCAGCCATGGTGGCATCATACTACGCCCCCATCGTGCACAAATGACTGACAGACTCTTGGCTAATTTGGTCTTTTGCAAATGCAATGCAGCATAGGGCCCTGACATATAAAAAGTACAACTTTTTTGTTATGTTCACGTATATGTCATGTTTTTTCAATGTTAACACTTTTGTACAAATAAGTACATTTGCACTTTATTTTTCAATGTGTTTGTTCTGTAAAGGAATGAGTTAATGTTTAAAATGACTGGTTAATAGTGCTATTATAAAGTGCAATGTCAGCACAATTTTCTTTCCTGCAATTTAAAATGCACTTGTTTTAATAAATAAATACAGCGTTTGAAAAGCATACACAATCTGTGTTAATATATTAGTCTGTGGTTAAAAGGACTTGAAAGGACTCGAAACTCAAAATGCAGGACTTAGGACTTGACTTGAGACTTTCCAGTCTTGACTTTGGACTTGACTCGGGGCTTGCCTGTCTTGACTCGGGACTTGACTCGGACTTGAGGGCAAAGACTTGAGACTTACTTGTGACTTGCAAAACAATGACTTGGTCCCACCTCTGGTGCATGCTATGCAGAGCGGGCGGGAATGCCTTGCGTCCGCCTGGTGTTGGTGTGCGGGCCATGCGGAGGCCATGGTTGTGGTTCTCCAGAGTGTGCTTCGAACTGAGAACTCCCTCAGCGTGTTGTTAAAAAAAGCCTCTCTCGTGTCGGCGTTACAGGCTCCTCTTGTCACCAAAGTTGGAGATATCTCAACCCCCCCTTCCCCCTTCCCCGCACACCACTTGTTTGGCTGAGCGGGTGTCACAGGCATTAAAGATATAAACGGAAAATCACACCCGGGCGCCGAGCCTTCAGATTTCACTTAAGGCTCTCGGGAGAGTTCAGAATGTGACATTTTTACTCGGCGTCTGCACTTTTATTGCAACAGGCATAAAGCAAAGCAGAACAGTGGAAGCGGCGGTGGGTGGGGGGGGGTTGTATACTCGCTGGGTGACTTTCTGTGGGTTGGGGGGCGTATCTCCAGGAGAGCATTGAGATTCTGCAGCTCTATTTCTAGTTCTGGTGCAATTAGACAGCTCCCTAAAGAGGCAACGGCGCATGAATGCACTCTTGTCAGCGCGTCACTCCAGGAGTGCTCGTATCGTATAGTGGGAGCTCCAGGTGTGCGTTTTGTTTAGGTTTGAGCGCTGGCTTTACGTCTCGCGTTATATCACTTTTATTTAGTCGTATACTATATTGACACGTTTCCAAGCATGCCGCTGGGTTTGCAGATATGTCAGGAGAGGGCGGGGTTACACCTTCATTGTGGGAGCGTGTGATTTGTGAGCGTTTACTTTTACTTAAAAGTTCACATCACTGTCATCATGATGTAAAAAGGAGTCTAGTTGTAAGGCTCAGCCGCTAATTTTGATTTAATCAGAGCAACTTCAATACAATATCGCAGTGTTGAATGGGTTCAATTTCAATACAATACACATACACATTCTGTACATATACATTCATTGTACAAACACATATACACATTCTGTACATATACAAGTACATATGCATACTTACACTCACGCACATAGTCACGTTTCATCAAACATATATTAACGTTGTTGCCCTAGGGTAAACTGGGTATAACACATGGCACACTGACAAAGCTTAACCTAATGTTACTATAACAATCTACAAGGTTAATGTAGGTTGCTTCTCTTTCTCTCCCTCCATTTTTCTGCATTCTTTCGTATGTCAAGTTATCATTACGTATATGTATTGTTGCACTTGAACAACTGTATTGTTGATAATAAAGGTAAAGTATTGGTAGTGTTCTTTATCAATAGCGGTATTTCTATTGGTATTTGTATTGATCCATTTGTAGTGTAATAATGCTCATTGTCATTTCTGTATTATTTTTTATTTTTTCGCTAACTGCTTATTTGCTATTACTTTTACCATCATATTTGTACATGTCGTATTTGCTGATGTTGCTCTGTTGTTGTTGTTGTTGTTGTTTGCTGTTGTTGTTTTTGTCTCTCTGTCTAATCCCCCTCTTGTCCCCACAATTTCCCCCTCTGTCTTCTTTTTTTTTCTCTTTCTATCCCCTCCCGGCCCGGCTGCACTAAATGATAATACAAATACATTTAATAAAGTCAAATACAAATAAGGCAACAAGAGAAGTATCCTACACTTCTCTTTTGTACAGTAAATCTGAACAGCCGACATGGGCATCTACGTCAACTATAAGATTTGCCTGAGAAGCTGGACAGGACATTAAAAAAAAAAAATAATAAAAATAAAAATAAAATAAAAATATTAGCGATAGATGGGTTAATAGCAATCTTTAGTTGAAAATGTCAACAAAAGCTTTTACAATGTCTGATCATTGCCATTTGAAATGATCCTGACAATATTGCACACTCCACCTACATACAATTGTGATCAAAAGTTTACATACACTTGTAAAGAACATATTGTCATGGCTGTCTTGAGTTTCCAATAATTTCTACAATTCTTATTTTTTGTGATAGAGTGATTGGAGCACATACTTGTTGGTCACAAAAAACATTCATGAAGTTTGGTTCTTGTATGAATTTATTATGGGTCTACTGAAAATGTGACCAAATCTGCTGGGTCAAAAGTATACATACAGCAATGTAATCCTCCTTTAAATAAGCCTCATAACTTTTTTATTGTCCCATTTACTCTCTGTAAAGCACCAGTTCCATTGGCAGCAAAACAGGCCCAGCGCATAATACTACCACCACCATGCTTGACAGTAGGAATGGTGTTCCTGGGATTAAAGGCCTCACCTTTTCTCCTCCAAACATATTGCTGGGTATTGTGGCCAAACAGCTCAATGTTTGTTTCATCTGACATCACATGGATAAAGATAAAATATTCTGGAGGAAATGTATGTGGTCAAAAAGGAGGATTACCTCCAAATTCTTCAGCACAACCTAAAATCATCAGCCCGGAGGTTGGGTCTTGGGCGCAGTTGGATGTTCCAACAGGACAATGACCCCAAACACACGTCAAAAGTGGTAAAGAAATGGCTAAATCAGGCTAGAATTAAGGTTTTAGAATGGCCTTCCCAAAGTCCTGATTTAAACATGTGGACAATGCTGAAGAAACAAGTACATGTCAGAAAACCAACACATTTGGCTGAACTCCACCAATTTTGTGAAGAGGAGTGGTCAATAATTCAACCAGAAGCTTGTGGATGGCTACCAAAAGTGCCTTATTGCAGTGAAACTTGCCAAGGGACATGTAACCAAATATTAACATTGCTGTATGTATACTTTTGACTCAGCAGATATGGTCACATTTTCAGTAGACCCATAATAAATTCATAAAAGAACCAAACTTCATGAATGTTTTTTGTAACCAACAAGTATCTGCTCCAATCACTCTATCACAAAACAATAAGAATTGTAGAAATGATTGGAAACTCAAGACAGCCATGACATTATGTTCTTTACAAGGGTATGTAAACTTTTTACCACGACTGTAAGTGAATGAAGCACATACTTAGTCAACAGTCATACATGTCGCACTAAGGGTGACCGTATGAACAACGCCAATACTGTCATAAACATGCGCCATGTAGGGAAACCACACTAAACAACAATAACAAAAACGCATTTCAGGAGAATCTTTGCACCGCAACACAACATAAACACAACAGAACAAATCCCCAGAATTCCCTGCAGCGCCAAGTCTTCCGGGACGCTACAATGTCAACTGTAGAATCAATGTTTTTCCGGATGAAATCTTGGTTTACAGACGTACTTGCCCAGGTCATGTCCTGTCTTGTTTTTGTTGTATTTATTCCCTGTGTTTAGTATGTATTTATGTTGACAGCTCTTCTTCTGTCTTTTTTTTTTTTTTACCTTTCTCGTTATTGGAAGTGCTGATTAATCGCACCTGCCTCTGATTAAAGATCAGGGGTGCTCACATGCTCCTAATCACTAATGAGATAGCTTTATATACTGGTGTCAAGCTGCCTAAGGTTGCAGGACTATTGTCATTTGGTTCTATTGGTTTATTATGCTAGCTTCACGCTACGACCTTGGCTCTTGTCATGCTATGCTATGTTTTGCCCTGAGCTCCGCGTACGCCTCCCTGCGGCACGTTGTTTTTGTATTTTGCTCTGACTCGAAAGGATTAAAAGACTTGAAAAGACTGCTTCCTGCCTGTCTTTCTGCATCCTGGGAGCACGACCATCGCTACAATGCAACCCGAACATAACAATACTGTTGTCTGGTACAGGGTCAAACCGTCATCATCATAAAAACATGTTTAACTGTCCTGGCAGTGTTTAAGTAGCATGTTAAAACTATTAACTGTCAGTAAGTGTAAGGAAATAAACACAAAAACTATAGAGGGTGATTAAAAAAGAATACGCCAAAATCATCACGCATTTATTCAGTTCTAAAGCATCGTAATAAACCAGCTGGGTCGGCAACCCAAAATGTTGAAAGAGCCATATTGGACCAAAAATACAAAAACAAATTTGTCTGGAGCCGCAAAAAATTAAAAGCCATATTTCATACAGACAGTGTGTCATGAGATATAAATTGAATTAAGAGGATTTAAAGGAAACTAAATGAGCTCAAATATACCTACAAATGAGGCATAATGATGCAATTTGTACATACAGGTAAAAGCCAGTAAATTAGAATATTTTGAAAAACTTGATTTATTTCAGTAATTGCATTCAAAAGGTGTAACTTGTACATTATATTTATTCATTGCACACAGACTGATGCATTCAAATGTTTATTTCATTTAATTTTGATGATTTGAAGTGGCAACAAATGAAAATCCAAAATTCTGTGTGTCACAAAATTAGAATATTGTGTAAGGCTAATACAAAAAAGGGATTTTTAGAAATGTTGGCCAACTGAAAAGTATGAAAATGAAAAATATGAGCATGTACAATACTCAATACTTGGTTGGAGCTCCTTTTGCCTCAATTACTGCGTTAATGCGGCGTGGCATGGAGTCGATGAGTTTCTGGCACTGCTCAGGTGTTATGAGAGCCCAGGTTGCTCTGATAGTGGCCTTCAACTCTTCTGCGTTTTTGGGTCTGGCATTCTGCATCTTCCTTTTCACAATACCCCACAGATTTTCTATGGGGCTAAGGTCAGGGGAGTTGGCGGGCCAATTTAGAACAGAAATACCATGGTCCGTAAACCAGGCACGGGTAGATTTTGCGCTGTGTGCAGGCGCCAAGTCCTGTTGGAACTTGAAATCTCCATCTCCATAGAGCAGGTCAGCAGCAGGAAGCATGAAGTGCTCTAAAACTTGCTGGTAGACGGCTGCGTTGACCCTGGATCTCAGGAAACAGAGTGGACCGACACCAGCAGATGACATGGCACCCCAAACCATCACCCAACAATGCAAATTTTGCATTTCCTTTGGAAATCGAGGTCCCAGAGTCTGGAGGAAGACAGGAGAGGCACAGGATCCACGTTGCCTGAAGTCTAGTGTAAAGTTTCCACCATCAGTGATGGTTTGGGGTGCCATGTCATCTGCTGGTGTCGGTCCACTCTGTTTCCTGAGATCCAGGGTCAACGCAGCCGTCTACCAGCAAGTTTTAGAGCACTTCATGCTTCCTGCTGCTGACCTGCTCTATGGAGATGGAGATTTCAAGTTCCAACAGGACTTGGCGCCTGCACACAGCGCAAAATCTACCCGTGCCTGGTTTACGGACCATGGTATTTCTGTTCTAAATTGGCCCGCCAACTCCCCTGACCTTAGCCCCATAGAAAATCTGTGGGGTATTGTGAAAAGGAAGATGCAGAATGCCAGACCCAAAAACGCGGAAGAGTTGAAGGCCACTATCAGAGCAACCTGGGCTCTCATAACACCTGAGCAGTGCCAGAAACTCATCGACTCCATGCCACGCCGCATTAACGCAGTAATTGAGGCAAAAGGAGCTCCAACCAAGTATTGAGTATTGTACATGCTCATATTTTTCATTTTCATACTTTTCAGTTGGCCAACATTTCTAAAAATCCCTTTTTTGTATTAGCCTTAAGTAATATTCTAATTTTGTGACACACGGAATTTTGGATTTTCATTTGTTGCCACTTCAAATCATCAAAATTAAATGAAATAAACATTTGAATGCATCAGTCTGTGTGCAATGAATAAATATAATGTACAAGTTACACCTTTTGAATGCAATTACTGAAATAAATCAAGTTTTTCAAAATATTCTAATTTACTGGCTTTTACCTGTATAGCTAGCCTAAATAGCATGTTAGCATCGATTAGCTTGCAGTCATGCAGTGACCAAATATGTCTGATTAGCACTCCACACAAGTCAATAACATCAACAAAACTCACCTTTGTGCATTCATGCACAACGTTTAAAGTTTGGTGGACAAAATGAGACAGAAAAAGAAGTGGCATAAAACACGTCCTAGAAAGTCGGAGAAAGTTATACATGTAAACAAACTACGGTGAGTTCAAGGACCGCCAAAATTAGTAGGACAAAACGGTGCTTGCCAAATACTCGAATCAGTGAAGCATGTTTAATATAAACAGTGTGCTTTATAACAATTAGGGAGGTTTGTGTTATGGTTGTCCTCCTACAGAAACCATATTTAAACAAAAAATTTATTTTTTTCCCCTCATCTTTTTCTATTTTTCATACATTTTTTAAAAAGTTCCAGAGAGCCACTAGGGCGGCGCTAAAGAGCCGCATGCGGCTCTAGAGCCGCGGGTTGCCGACCCCTAACAATGGTCATTTGATACAGGAGTTATCCAAGTTTTATCGTGTTACAATTTCACCGTTGTGGTCACGTAATCCTTTCGGCGCCGTTTGATTGTAGAAAGACCACGCGTTCATTTACCCTCAAAATGACGAATAAAAGCAGCAATCAACACAGTGGATCGCGACATCCTTATATGAACATTCTCCAATCGTCTTGATGTTGTCCGTGCCGCTAGTGGTGGCCATATTGAGCATTCGTAAAGCATGAAATAAACACTCGGATTTATGTACAACACACGTGTTCAAGCTAAGTTGTCAATTGTTTTTCATTTTTGAAATATCAAGTGATAATTTTGGCGTATTCTTTTTGAATCACCCTGTATAATCACTGTGTAAACATTATCTTAAATTTAAAAAAAACGAATAAGAACGGCTTAAAAAGTGTGCAATGCCAACGGAAAAATGTTTAAACATGAACTTTTGCGAGAGGGACAAGCGGTAAAAAACGGATGGCTTGGAAGGAAGCGTAAAAATAAGTATGATACAATAATTAACCATTCAAACACACTGGCATTGATAGAAAGTGACATTAGCATCTAACTAGCGGAAAAAAAGTGTGTCTCTTCATTTATCATATCTTTCTAGTAGCTGGTCGAGTTAGCGTTAGCAGCTAATGTTAGCAGACTCCAGTCAAAAGTGCACCAAGCGCTATATGGAGCACATAGCCAAGTTGGTAGCTAGCGCGAGCGACTAAAGTTGGTAGTCAACTTCACTATCTATACTTCATTTTCTCTACCTAAATTGGCTCCATGTATTTATAGCAGGCCTGCCAAGTTTCAGAAAACAACAAGAGTGGGACTTTAGTGGCATTGTGCATTTGGAATAAAATGTGGCCTTTTTTAACACCAATTTGGCCTGTTTTGAGGTTGAGTTGATTCAGCTAAAAAAATGGTTTGATATCAATAAGTTATCATTAAATGATAAGAAAACTAAATTTATGGTGTTTATAAATAAATAAATAATAAGTGGTGCAAGAACAAATTGTGAAGTAAAATTAAAATTAAATCAAGTGGAAATTGATAGAGTATATGAAACTAAATTCTTGGGAATAATAATTGATCATTAATTATGTTGGAAACCGCATATTGAATATATAAAGTGAAAAATATCCAAATCCATTGCCATTCTTTATAAAGTAAAACACATGCTGAATAAGAAATGTCTGCATATGTTATATTATTCTTGTATTTTTCCATATTTAACATAGTGTGTTGAAGTTTGGGGAAATGTTTATAGAACAAACATAGACCCAATAATTAAACTTAAAAAACGGGTAATTAGAATAATACACAAAGCGTTCTACTATGAACATATCAATCCATTATTTATAAGTTCTAATGTGTTAAAATTTTCAGGTATTGTGTTTTTAAAAACAATGGAAATTATGTTTCGAGTAAAGAACAACAGCCTTCCATTTTGTATTCTTAGGTTATTCCAATTAAGAGGAGAAAACCATGATTTACGAGGGGTATTGATTTTTGAAATAGGTAAAGCAAGAACGAATATTAAATACAAATGTATTTCAGTTTTAGGAGTTAAATGGTGGAACAAGCTCAGTGATGAGTTGAAGACATGTATTTCTTTGTTAAGGTTTAAGAAAACATTGAAAGGTGAGATAATTGAAAATTATAAAATAAAGTAACAATTACTTTCATCCCATTGATTTTGATTTTTTTTTTTTTTAACATTGATGTTCCAGGTAATCTTATTTTCAGTGAAGGTATAGGATAGGCAAATATAAGCTTTGGCTTCAGCCTATTCCTTTTTCGGTCATGCTTTTTCTTTTCTTTTCTTTTCCTTTTGTGTGTAAATGTGTATGATTGTTATACTGTATATGTATAGTCTGTACTCTTAAACTGGTCACACAAAATGGTTAATGGTTGATGGTTGATTATATGACCGAAATAAACATTTCATTCATTCATTCATGTATACTTAAGACCGATGTTCTCACCTCCTAGTGCTAGTCTTAATTAACCAAAAAATTACAAATTGAAATCATCCCCACTGTTTTCTCTCATTCTCTGTCTCTGAGTTCTCAGTTTGTAACTCTTGTACATTTCCATCCTCACTGTCCTCTGTCTTTTCTGATCTCTCCTTATCTTCCAATGCTGCCAACTCCTCAGTAAGGAAAGTAGCTATTGCCTGTCATAAAAGCAGCTAGAACTTGCATATTTAAATACAAAGGACGCTGTAGGAGAGCGGAAACGAGTAAGTCAAAAAAAAATGCAAATTATGATTAAAATTGTAAATACATGTTCTTCTCTTCATTCTTAGTTTAGCTGTATTTTTTTTGTTCTGAATTGTTCAATGTGACAAAAGACTTAATGGTTGTGATAATCACAAACTAATGAAATCTATTGACTGGCTCATTAACATGAACGATAGGTTTGTTTTTATTTGAAGCATGGGTGTGCATCTCCTCTCTGCTCGGACTGGAATGGAACTTTATTGTCATTGCACTTACAAGTACAACAAAATGTGTTTTTAGTACGAGCGGTCAAAGAGAAGACATTCAGAAGACAGGGATCAGGCTCGTTGAGGACATCTGAGTGATAAGTGTTTTCATACCTCCAAAAAAGCGTTACTAGATTTGTTGCTAGTCACGTTTCTGAAAGAAAGTCAGAAAGAGGAGTTGAAAAGGTACGAGATTTTGCAAGAGTTGACAAAACTGCGCTGAGGTGTGTGTGAAAAATGATGACGACAAGCCCGCCTCACGCTGCTTCTGATTGGTATACATTGCGCGGTGCCTTCCATGTTTGGCTAGATTTAGGCACAGAAATGTATGAATTGGTCTTGATGATTATTTCGGTCAATCAGTTACTTGAACCACGACATGTCGGGTGGAAAAAAGTTTATTACTATGAGTAGTGATTGGGGAAATATAAGTGTGAGAAATGTCAAGTGTGGTGTGAGAATGGTTTAAATTGCATGATTTTCACGCTCAGACCGTGAGGCTTGGTAGCTCTGTTATAACTAACTAACTAACAGTATCTGTCCATCTAGCAGGTAGCCTAATTACCGTTAGCAACTAAGTTAGTGGTCAACTTCACTGTCTTTACTTCTTGTAAAGAAGTAAAGACAGCAAATGACATGGCACCCCAAACCATCACCCAACCATGCAAATTTTGCATTTCCTTTGGAAATCGAGGTCCCAGAGTCTAGAGGAAGACAGGAGAGGCACAGGATCCACGTTGCCTGAAGTCTAGTGTAAAGTTTCCACCATCAGTGATGGTTTGGGGTGCCATGTCATCTGCTGGTGTCGGTCCACTCTGTTTCCTGAGATCCAGGGTCAACGCAGCCGTCTACCAGCAAGTTTTAGAGCACTTCATGCTTCCTGCTGCTGACCTGCTCTATGGAGATGGAGATTTCAAGTTCCAACAGGACTTGGCGCCTGCACACAGCGCAAAATCTACCCGTGCCTGGTTTACGGACCATGGTATTTATGTTCTAAATTGGCCCGCCAACTCCCCTGACCTTAGCCCCATAGAAAATCTGTGGGGTATTGTGAAAAGGAAGATGCAGAATGCCAGACCCAAAAACGCAGAAGAGTTGAAGGCCACTATCAGAGCAACCTGGGCTCTCATAACACCTGAGCAGTGCCAGAAACTCATCGACTCCATGCCACGCCGCATTAACGCAGTAATTGAGGCAAAAGGAGCTCCAACCAAGTATTGAGTATTGTACATGCTCATATTTTTCATTTTCATACTTTTCAGTTGGCCAACATTTCTAAAAATCCCTTTTTTGTATTAGCCTTAAGTAATATTCTAATTTTGTGACACACGGAATTTTGGATTTTCATTTGTTGCCACTTCAAATCATCAAAATTAAATGAAATAAACATTTGAATGCATCAGTCTGTGTGCAATGAATAAATATAATGTACAAGTTACACCTTTTGAATGCAATTACTGAAATAAATCAAGTTTTTCAAAATATTCTAATTTACTGGCTTTTACCTGTATATAGTCGAGATTTCTGTGGTTTATCCGTTATACAGTGCTCAATACCATACAGACCTGGGCAATTATTTAGACACGGGGCCCACATTGAAAGAAAAAAATGTGTCGGTGTGTATAATATAAATAAATATATAAATATATATATATATATATATATCGAGATTTCTGTGGTTTATCCGTTACACAGTGCTCAATACCGGGGTAGAGCGGAATATACGTTAAGGAAACCTGCGAAAGGCTTGTAGGGATGATGTAGCCTCTGTGTTTTTTCCTGATATATATATATATATATATATATATATATATATATATATATATATATATATATATATATATATATATATATATATATATATATAGATATATATATATATATATATATATATATATATATATATATATATATATATATATATATATATATATATATACAGTATACTGTCAGGCTTGTCCCTGACAGTTTGACTGTGTTTTAGTTTTTTCTCTGTGTTTGTCTTAGTTTCCTGTCAGCGCTTTTATTTTGTCTTCATTTCCTGAGTGTCTCCCTGAGTGCTGCTTCCCCTCAGCTGTGGCTGATTGGCACCTGGCCACACCTGGTGTCAATCAGCCAGCTACTATTTAAACCTGCCTTCTCCTCCAGTCATTGCTGGATCATTGTCGTTCCTACCTGTCGTGTCGTTGTTTGCTGTATGCTGTCGTTGCTACCTGTGTGCGTTAAGCTTTCCCTGGATCCTGACTCCTGTTCCTGGTTTCTGGTTCGTGTTTTCCTTTTCTTATTTTTGAACATTAAAACCATGTTTTCTCGTACAATGCCTTCCGCCTTCTCTGCATCTTGGGGTTCGGCACCTACAAACTCTGACAGTATACACAGTACAGGCCAAAAGTTTGGACACACCTTCTCATTTCAATGCATTTTCTTTATTTTCTTGACTATTTACATTGCAGATTGTCACTGAAGGCATTAAAACTATGACACCTGTGAAGTGAAAACCATTTCAGGTGACTACCTCTTGAAGCTCATCGAGAGAATGCCAAGAGTGTGCAAAACAGAGCGAAGGGAGGCTATTTTGAAGAAACTAGAATATAAAACAGGTTTTCAGTTATTTCACCTTTTTTTTGTTAAGTACATAACTCCACATGTGTTCATTCATAGTTTTGATGCCTTCAGTGACAATCTACAATGTAAATAGTCATGAAAATAAAGAAAACACATTGAATGAGAAGGTGTGTCCAAACATTTGGTCTGTACTGTATGTATATATATATGTATGTGTGCTTGGGTCCCTTTTGTCAGAAACAAAAATCTGGCAATAATGACTGATAGAATGCCAAAAAAAAACCGTTATAACAGACTACCTCAAAAAACGGAATGGCATTTTTTTTTTTTTTTTACTGAATGAGACACTGAAGAACAGCAACATATGAACGTCGCTCCTCTTTTACTTCCCAGACCATCTCCTCGATCAACGTATTTTACAATGAAGTGGAACGCAACAAAAATGCAACAAACACGGCGAAATATGAACGCAAAGGGTAAAAAACACCTACAATCTGTTATAATATCACTTTTCTGCAGAACATTGATCTAAAAATCAGCTTCACTAGGAGCACCCTCGAGGGAAGAAAGACTCAGTCAGAACCTGCGTAAAGATGAAGAAAAAAAGAGCAGACCTGGCTATCAAAAACAGGAGAAAAACAAGGTAAGGCGCTAATATTCTATTTTGCCTCCTCTTTTATAGATATGACAAATACATGTAATTAAGTGATCAAAAGAATCAGTTTAATTAATGTCTTTATCCACATTGCTTGTGTGGGGAAATGGACTCCGACATCACACCAAGAGGCGAACATATAGGTTACAAGTACAGTTAGTTATGTACCTATTACTCAAAAACTGATTGATATTATGGATAATGTCTTCCAGACTTATTTTCAGAAGCAAAAAATACATAAAGAGAACTTGTCATCTGGACGCTGTGGGTCCTTTAATCTAAGTCAGGGGTGTCAAACTCAATTTAGCTCAGGGGCCACATTAAAGAAAATATATTCCCGAGTGGGCCTGACTGGTAAAATCATTGCATGATAACTTAAAAATAAAGACAACTTCAGATTGTTTTCTTTGTTTAAAAATAGAACAAGCACAACCTGAAAATATACAAATGATAATGTTGTTGTTTGTTTTGTTTTTTCACATGTATATGTTGCAGTTAATAGTGTTCTATCTTCCTTTGTTGTTATTTCTACTTCCTGAATAAATTATTTAATAATGTTCATCAGTGAAATAGGTGGAATTGAGTCTGACAGAGTTTTAAAATGCTCCCATTGGTGTTCATTTTTAATCCTTCAGAAGATGGAATTAATAATATCAATTATTATTATTATTTACCCATTTTCCTCAACTGATGTACTAACATCATGTGGTTTATTCTGTACATATGTAGCATCATCTACAGCAGTGGTCCCCAACCACCGGGCCGCACAAGAAATACATTTTTAAATTTTTAAATTTTTAAATTTTTAAATTTTTAAATTTTTAAATTTTTAAATTTTTAAATTTTTAATTTTTAATTTAAAAAAATAAATAAATCAACATAAAAAACACCCGGTGCCAGTCCGTGGACCGATTGGTACCAGGCCGCAACCGCACAAGAAATTTAAAAAAAATTAAAACTATTTTTAAAAAGTTTATTTTTTTTATTTTTTATTAAATTAAATCAACATAAAAAACACAATATATATATTATATATCAATATAAATCAGTACAGTCTGCAGGGATACAGTCCGTAAGCACACATGATTGTATTTCTTTATGACAAAAAAAAATTAAATAAAATACAATTTAAAAAAATACCATAACCCCCCTCATTCGCACAAAAGGTTTGTTTCTTTCTGTTATTAATATTTCTGGTTCCTACTTTATATATCAATATAGATCAATACAGTCTGCAGGGATACAGTCCGTAAGCGTGCATGATTGTATTTTTTTTATGACCAAAATAAATAAATAATAAAAAATAAATAAGTAAATAAAAAATAAAAAAATACCATTGGTCGCCCCCCGCCCCCCGGTCTTTTTTCAAGCGTTGACCGGTCCGCAGCTACAAAAAGGTTGGGGACCACTGATCTACAGTACATCAAAACTTGTGAATTTGGGCTTATTTCATTAATCACACATTAAGTTGAAGGGGGATACAAATTATTTCACCATATTTATGTGCACCCAGATAATGTGTCCCCAGTCCTCTATCGTAACATAGCTCCAACCCCCTAGTGACAGGGGACACAAATAATTGCTATTGTGACATTCAGTGAACACATTTAAAACAGCAGTTTCACTCATTCAAAAATTTCAGCTTGTTTTTATACTTTGCAAACTCATCTCGCGGCCCTTACGTTTGACACCCCTGATCTAAGTATTGATGTTCTGATTCAGACAGTATGTAATATTACCAGCTACAAATGCCTGCTGCACATTACAGAAACTGAAACTGGAAGGAAATGTGAGGCATTTATAACAGCTTCCATTTCGCTAGGAAGACGATCATATGTGTACTGGACCAGAAAAGTGACTTTTTTCCAAAACCAAGCTGTTCCCACTAAGTCGGAAGCACACACACGTCCAAAAGTGTCTTGGGTAAGATGAACAACTGTTTTCTCGAGCGTCTAAAAACACTTCGGATCCTGTTGTGTGTCTTACTCCCGGGTTAATGGCCGCATACTGTCACGTCATTTCCGCGCTCATCATCCTCGCCATTAGTCACTTGGCGTACGTCGTAACCTTTATGCTGCTGATTAACCCCGAGGGCTCGGGAGGAGGTGGGAAAGAAAAAGTTCCCAAAGACAAGAAATCACTTTCACAGACAGAACCAGTCTGGTCCAGCTCAGTGCACAGCCTGTAAATGTTTCCCTTTGATTCGCATACAAGACAATAAATTAAGGGTCGTTCATCAAAGTAGCTTTGTTGCCGCCTGACAAAAGCCACTTTATGCATAAATTACGACGCCGGAGAAAAAAATACCTTGAGCGTTTGAAGTTGACAGGTAGGGATTTACATACACAGGCAGAGCGATCCGTGTAGTAAATATGGTTTGCATTTTAAAGCATTAGTTTGACGCGTTTGTACTTGCATGTTCAGTCTGTGATAAACAGAGATATGGAATGAGCTACATCGATAAATATGCTTCGGACATCATATTTCTATTTCCATTATTTCCTAAGGGGGCAATTGTATTATTTATTACCTGAAGTGTATTAACCATACACAGGTCCTTTAAATAGCTTCACACATGTATTCCTCATGACAAAAAAATGGCAGTTTCCAAAAACGTATTTATGAAATACTGTATATACATATAGTTGACATGTATGAATATATGTATGTATATATATATATATATATATATATATATATATATATATATATATATATATATATATATATAGTACAGGCCAAAAGTTTGGACACACCTTGGACATACAGTCCCAACCCCATCGATAGAGCAAGACATTCCACTAATCAACCCTGATAAGGCACACCTGTGAAGTGAAAACCATTTCAGGTGACAACCCCTTGAAGCTCATTGAGAGAATGCCAAGAGTGTGCAATGCAGTAATCAGAGGAAAGGGTGGCTATTTTGAAGAAACTAGAATATAAAACAATGTTTTCAGTTAATTCACCTTTTTTTGGAAAGTACACAACTCCATATGTGTTCATTCATAGTTATATATATATACACACATATACACATATATATGTTTATTTATATACACCATACATATATATATATATATATATATATATATATATATATATATATATATATATGTATGGTGTATATAAATATACATATATATGTGTATATGTATATATATATATATATATATATATATATATATATATATATATATATATGTATGTATGGTGTATATAAATAAACATATATATGTGTATATGTGTGTGTAGATATATATATATATATATATATATATATATATATATATATATATATCGCATCGCAATGTCCTTAAGAAAAGACCCCAATATTTGTACACAAATGCAATTTTATTGTCAGAACGGCATTTAGGAAACCTTTTTCAACATTTTATTCGAATGCATGTATTTTGGAGTGAAATTTGCCAGCAAGCACACCAGTCAGGGTTTCCTCACTCATTGTTGCACTGACGTACGCACTGATCTGATTACTGACCGTATAGCGGTTAAGGTAACGGAGCTTGTATAGTTAAAATAAATTGCATGATTATATATATATATATGATTTTATATATATATATATATATATATATATATATATATGTATATATATATATATATATATATATATATCTATCCATCCATTTTCTACCGCTTTTCCCCTATATATATATATATATATATATATATATATATATATATATATATATATATATATATATATATATATATATATATGTATATGTATATGTATATGTATATATATATATATATATATCCATCCGTTCATTTTCTACCGCATTTCCCCTATATATAAACATATATGTATATATATATATATATATATATATATATACATATCCATCCGTTCATTTTCTACCGCTTGTCCCTATATAAGCATATATATATCATCCATCCATCCATTTTCTACCGCTTGCCCCTATATATATATATATATATATATATATATATAGTATATATATACACTGCATATATATATATAGATTTTTTTAAATATATATATATATATATATATATATATATATATATATCAGTCAAATCCTAATTTAATTAAAAAAAATACATATACAGCATTCCCACACACCAACAAAGACGCACATGTATCATTTCAGTCACAGTAAACAGTAAAAATGAACAAATTGAAATGTTCACCATCTTAACACAAGTAATCTGATACAGTAGTAATGTAACTATGATTGAAGGATCAAAGAAAAAGTGTGTTTTCTAAAGACTCAAAACATCCCCAAGATCTCTTAAGGGACCTTTGGCGGCATGTGTGAACCCCCCGCCGCCCCTCCAACATGTGTCTCGCCTGGACCAAGTGCTCATAAGCAACTTCTTGAGAAATGCACACCCACTTGAGAAAGACAAAAAAGCCGGCCTAACGCTGCCATTCGCCGGCTGACCTCTCGACGCGACCCCTCGCCTGTTTGCTGACATTTCTGCGATGGAGGCACTTGAACGGAGAAATGAAGGGAGGGCGGGGAGGTAGGAGGGCGGGGTGTCGGTTGTATGCGGCGTTCTGATGGATGAGGTCTTCTCCTGTTACATTTAGAGAGAACACAGCTGTGAGGAGCTGTTAAGTACACGCAAACAAGCCGTCTGCCACAGACGAGCCTGCCGGGCACCCGGCCCCACATCCCACTTGTACCACTCTGACACATGATCACAGCCAGACAATACATGTGGGAGCACAGCCCGCTACGCTCAAAAGTGGGAAATATTTCCGAGCAGAACAAAAAACAGCACCCCCCCCCCCCCCTTTTTCCCGCCGCCTCTCTCAATACCGCCGGGACCCCACTTGGTATTATAATTCATCTTGTTTCCCTTTGTCTCGCGTGTTTGTGTGGGGAGGGAAGAAGAAGAAGAGTGAAGGCAGCGAAGGGCGCTTTGGTGGTTTAGTGACAAGGAAATAGGTTAGGAGTGAGGAGACGCGGAGAAGAACATCTGCTCGTGTCACACTTTGTCTAATGTCTTCTGAAAAGGCACGGCTGTCCTTTGCTGTGTGGAGGCGAAAATGTTCTCAGCCGTATGCTGATTGGCGGAATTAATGTGTTCTGAAGTAAAGGATACTTTGCCGCGGGGCTCCCCCTACAGATGTGGAGTGGAGTTGACTTTTCACTTCAGTGAATGCAACTCACGGCCAAAAATGTGGTGGTTCTGCTCCGTACCAAGGTCAGCGTTGTTCTCTATTCAATATTTTAGGTGGCAAAGCAGACAATATACAGTTGTGGTCAAAAGTTGACAGACACTTCAATCAATCAATCAATGTTTATTTATATAGCCCTGAATCACAAGTGTCTCAAAGGGCTGCACAAGCCACAACGACATCCTCGGTACAGAGCCCACATAAGAGCAAGGAAAAACTCACCCCAGTGGGACGTCGATGTGAATGACTATGAGAAACCTTGGAGAGGACCGCATATGTGGGTAACCCCCCCAACCCCTCAAGGGGAGACCGAATGCAATGGATGTCGAGTGGGTCTGACATAATATTGCGAGAGTCCAGTCCATAGTGGATCCAACATAATAGTAAGAGTCCAATCCATAGTCGGGTCAGCAGCGCAGAGATGTCCCCAACCGATGCACAGGCGAGCGGTCCACCCCGGGTCCCGACTCTGGACAGCCAGCACTTCATTCATGGCCACCGGACCTGTGTGTCTCCCCCTCCACAAGGGAGAGGGGAGCAGAGGAGAAAGGAAAACGGCAGATCAACTGGTCTAAAAAAGGGGGATTATTTAAAGGCTAGAGTATATAAATGAGTTTTAAGATGGGACTTAAATGCTTCTACTGAGGTAGCATCTCTAACTGTTACCGGGAGGGCATTCCATAGTACTTGAGCCCGAATAGAAAACGCTCTATAGCCCGCAGACTTGTTTTGGGCTCTGGGAATCACTAATAAGCCGGAGTTCTTTGAACGCAGATTTCTTGCCGGGACATATGGTACAATGCAATCAGCAAGATAGGATGGAGCTAGACCGTGTAGTATTTTATACGTAAGTAGTAAAACTTTAAAGTCACATCTTAAGTGCACAGGTGAGCCAGTATAGGCCTAATATGATCAAACTTTCTTGTTCTTGTCAAAAGTCTAGCAGCTTCTTGTAAAGAACATAATGTCATGGCTGTCTTGAGTTTCCAATAATTTCTGCAACTCTTATTTTTTTTTTTGTGATAGAGTGATTGGAGCACATAATTGTTGGCCACAAAAATCATTCATGAAGTTTGGTTCTTTTATGAATTTATTATGGGTCTACTGAAAATGTGACCGAATCTGCTGGGTCAAAAGTATACATACAGAAATATTTATACCATGAATTGATTAACGTGGACCCCGACTTAAACAAGTTGAAAAACTTATTCGGGTGTTACCATTTAGTGGTCAATTGTACGGATTATGTACTGTACTGTGCAATCTACTAATAAAAGTTTCAATCAATCAATGTTAATATTTGGTTACATGTCCCTTGGCAAGTTTCACTGCAATAAGGCGCTTTTGGTAGCCTTCCACAAGCTTCTGGCAAGCTCCTTGTTGATTTTTTGACCACAAAATTGGTGCAGTTCAGCTAAATTTGTTGGTTTTCTGACATGGACTTGTTTCTTCAGCATTGTCCACATAATTCAGGACTTTGGGAAGGCCATTCTAAAACCTTAATTATTGCCTGATTTAGCCATTCCTTTACCACTTTTGATGTGTGTTTGGGGTCATTGTCCTGTTGGAACACCCAACTGTGCCCAAGACCCTACCTCTGGGCTGATGGTTTTAGGTTGTCCTGAAGAATTTGGCGCTAATCCTCCTTTTTCATTGTCCCATTTACTCTCTGTAAAGCACCAGTTCCATTGGCAGCAAAACAGGCCCAGAGCATAATACTACCACCACCATGCTTGCTGGTAGGATTAGTGTTCCTGGGATTAAAGGCCTCACCTTTTCTCCTCCAAACATATTGCTGGGTATTTTGGCCAAACAGCTCAATTTTTGTTTCATCTGACCACAGAACTTTCCTCCAGAAGGTCTTATCTTTGACCATGGGATCAGCAGCGAACTTTAGACGAGCCTTAAGGTGTTGCTTCTGGAGCAAGGGCTTTCTTCTCACATGGTAGCCTCTCAGTCCATGGCGATGCAAAACACGCTTGACTGTGGACACTGACACCTGTGTTCCAGCAGCTTCCAATTTATTGCAGACCTGCTTGTTGGTGGTTCTTGGTTGACTCTTATCCTGACCAATTTTCTCTCAGCAGCAGGTGATAGATTGAGTTTTCTTCTTGATCGTGGCAGTGACAAAACTGTGCCCTGCACTTTGTTCTTAAAAAAACAATTTTCTGCACAGTTGCTCTTGGGATCTTAAGTTGCTTTGAAATGGCTCCAAGAGACTTTCCTGACTCGTTTTTTCAGATCTGAGCTGAGTTCCCTTGACTTTCCAATTGTCGCGTCTGTAACCGAGTCTAATGACTGCACCACATGAGCCCTACTTAAATGGGCTCAGGGAAGTCAACAGGTGTCGTCAATCATAATCACTCACACAAAGTTAAGAGGCCATGCCATGAAGCTAATTTGATTTGATTGTAACTTTTCTACATCACCAAAATTGATCATGTATGTTGCTGTATGTATACTTTTGATTCAGCAGATTTGGTCACATTTTCAGTAGACCCATAATAAATTCATAAAAGAACCAAACTTCATGAATGTGTTTTGTGACAAACAAGTATGTGCTCCAATCACTCTATCATAAAAAAATAAGAGTTGTAGAAATGATTGGAAACTCAAGACAGCCATGACATTATGTTCTTCACAAGTGTATGTAAACTTTTGATCAAGACTGTATAGTTAATGACATATATGAAATATTGTTCAGGCTTGAGAGGGTTAATACCACTGTAAGGTTTCTATGGACAATGGATTGGCATAGCAGTTGGCAAAGCAGACACTAACACTAGAGCAGCACAGAAAGGGTATCTCTCAGTAAGGCAGAGGCAAAACCATTAATTAAAGGAAATATTTTGGAAGAGTGGCAATTACACTTAGACATAAGTAAAAACAGGAAGATACTTACTTCTATGCAATACAGAACACAGTAGGAGCGGGAAGAACTGTAAGGGGGAGCACAAAAGAGGACGGTATTATATCCCGCATTAGATTAGGACACACCAGACTGTATAAGACATTGCACCTTATAAACAAACACTCAACAGGATTATGTGACAGCTGCAATGAGGTAGTCAGTGTAACATGCAATGATCAGGAAATGCAATAGAGAAAGGAGAAAACTAAGAGAGGAACTTAGAAGACATCGACAGAAGGAGGTTACTCTAAAAAAAGGTACTAAGCTGCAATCAAAAAATGTTTGTGAAGTTTCTTGAAGAGACTGGTTAATTGAATATAATTTAGTATAGGAAGGTATATATGTATGTATGTAAGGGAGGGAACACTAGTTCACACTCCAATACAGTGGGTGGAAGTGATGCACCTTTAACGTTGAGTACACAGCATTTAAACAAGACTGACAAGAAGAAGAAGACGACCGCACACAAAAAACAGTGCATCCTAAACAGTGCAAGTTAGAACAGGGTAGGAGCGGGAAGAACTGTAAGGGGGAGCACAAAAGAGGAAGAACACATATCCTGCACTAGATTAGGACACACCAGACTGAATAAGACATTGCAATTTATAAACAAACACTAAACAGGATTATGTGACAGCTGCAATGAGGTAGAGTCAGTGGGACATGCAACCATTCATCGTGTGAAATACAATAGAGAAAGGAGAAAAACTAAGAGAGGAACTTAGAAGACATGGAGAGAGGGAGGTTACTCTAAAAAAGGGTAGCTACTAAGCAGTAACCAGAAAATGTTTGTGAAGTTTCTTGAAGAGACGGGTTTATTGAATATGATTTAGCATAGGAAGGTATATATGTATGAATGTAAGGGAGAGAACTCTAGTTCACACTCCAATAAAGTAGGTGGTGGTGATGCACCTTTAACGTTGAGTGCACGGCCATAAAACAAGACTGAGAAGAAGAAGAAGAAGACGATAGCACACAAAAAACACCGCATCTTAAACAGTGCAATACAGAACACGGTAGGAGCGGGAAGAACTGTAAGGGGGAGCACAAAAGAGGAAGGAATCATATTGGGACACACTAGATGGAATAAGACATTGTACCTTATAAACAAACACTCAACAGGATTATGTGACAGCTGCAATGAGGTAGAGTCAGTGGAACATCATCGTGGGAAATACAATAGAGAAAGGAGAAAACTAAGAGAGGAACTTAGAAGACATGGACATAAAGAGGAGCAAGGGAGGGAACTCTTGTCCACACTAGGGTTGTACGGTATACCGGTATTGGTATAGTACCGCAATACTAATGAATCATATGCGGTACTATACCACCTCTAAAAAGTACCGGTCCATTTTTTTGTGGTCCCCTTTATTTAGAAAAATATCGAAAAGTACCGAAAAGTATCGAAGTACATTTTGGTACCAGTACCGGAAGTAAAATATTGGTATCGGAACAACACTATTTCACACTCCAATACAGTAAGAGGCGGTGATGCACCTTTAACGTTGATTGCACGGCCATAAAACAAGACTGAGAAGAAGAAGAAGATGACCGCACACAAAAATACAGCACATCTTCATGAGAGCGGCTTGAAAATGATCTCAAAAACATAATCTATGCAAAATTTTGACCAAAGAACCACGTAGACTACAAGAAAGTGTTTTAAATGGAAAAAAAATTATCATAATACGACCCCTTTAATTAATGCTAAAAATCCTTTTTTTTTTTTTTTTACCAATTTTCAAAATAAATTCCCCATATTTTAAAACGCGATTGTACGCATCCTGCCACATAAAAGTGTTTTTAAAATCGATTCGGTAGGTTCCTTTAATGAGTAGACGACAACCGTTTAGGAGTAAATGTGGCCTTTCTATCAGTATTCAGTCAGCCAGTGAGCAAATATTGACATAAAATGACTTTGAGAAGTTGTTTTGGCGAGCAACACTCATGTGAGCGTCACACTAGTAAGAAAAGCTGCGATAGTGCACGGTCGACTGCGTTGCCATGTGGGGACCTGGAAGTGATGTGATCGTGGCAAACCACACATAAGCTGCCTTTTTTTTTTTTTTTTTTTGCTCCGTTTGCACTTACAAATTTCGCAAAAAGAAAACCGGTTCGGATCAGCGGTTCCGCGGCCGTGTTGGAAACATGTGGCGTAGCGCCGGGCTGAGTCACACTGGTGACTCACAAGATCATTGCCGCTGACAAAAGGATGTTGCGGTGGGAATGTGGATCCCAAAGACAAACGCGCTAACTTTTGCCGGATTTTTAGTAATAACACATAAGTGTGAGTGAAACTTCATACTGTCGGGCTAATGGGGTAATGGGTTCTTTGTGTGTGACTGGATGAGTGTGTAGTCCTGATGCACCACTCATCACTGCACTACCACAGCTGGTTGTGTTTTGCATGTGGCTGCTTTCCTACCTCACTCAATTGGAACTGCTTGACTGACTTGTGTTGTGTACAACTAATATTAGACAAAAAGTGCTTTTTATACACTTTGAAGACGTAGGGTATGTGTGTAGGCACATTAGGGCAACACGGAGACGCTACACTGCAAAAAGTCAGTGTTCAAAAACAACAACAACAAAAAAAAATTACGGGTATTTTACTTGAACTAAGCAAAATTATCTGCCAATAGAACAAGAAAATGTGGCTTGTTTTTTTTTTTAATAAATGTTTTTATTAAATTTGACAGGTATTACAATATACAATAGAACAGTAGTCACATTTTCCCCTTTTTTCCCCACCCACTTCCAAGAACAACAACCCGACACATACCCCATACACACATAACCCCCACCCCACCCTCCCAGGTCCTACATACAGTAAGTTAAAGGTACAGTCACAAATGGAAAATAATTAGTACATCACTTTCTTCTCAACATAGGCAGATAGTAAATATACACCCAGAATAAATATAAAAAAAATAAATAAAAAACAAAAACAAAAAAACAAACAAAAAGGAAGCTGGTTTATGAAAGGTGAACTTTTCATGTGTCCTGTAGCGTCTTTAATTTAGCTATGTAGTCAACCATACAGCCCCAAACAGAATAAAACTTCCCAGGTGCCCCCCTAAGATTGAACTTTATTTTCTCCAGATCTAAATACATCATAAGGTCTTTAAGCCATAAGGAGGCTTTGGGGCAGACTGGTGACTTCCACTCCAGCAAAATTCTCCTACGTGCTAATAAGGATGCAAAGGCGATACTATCCTTAAATTTTCTCCTTATTTGGGGATCTGATACTGTCCCAAAAATAGCCATTTCTGTGTGGCTTGTTAAATGTGGCTTGTTAAAGGGGAACATTATCACCAGACCTATGTAAGCGTCAATATATACCTTGATGTTGCAGAAAAAAGACCATACCGTATTTTCCGCACTATAAGGCGCACCGGATTATTAGCCGCACCTTCTATGAATTACATATTTCATAATTTTGTCCACCAATAAGCCGCCCCGGACTATAAGCCGCGCCTACGCTGCGCTAAAGTGAATGTCAAAAAAACGCTGCGCTAAAGTAAATGTCAAAAAAACAGTCAGATAGTTCAGTCAAACTTTAATAATATATTGAAAACCAGCGTTCTAACAACTCTGTCCCAAAATGTACGCAAATGTGCAATCACAAACATAGTAAAATTCAAAATGGTGTAGAGCAAAAGCAACATAATGTTGCTCGAACGTTAATGTCACAACACACAAAATAAACATAGCGCTCACCTTCTGAAGTTATTCTTCATTCGTAAATCCTTCGAATTCTTCGTCTTCGGTGTCCGAATTGAAAAGTTGCGCAAGCGTGGGATCCAAAAATGGCCGGCTCCGTCTCGTCGAAGTCATCGGATTCAGTGTCGCTGTTGTTGTGCAGCAGTTCTGTGAATCCTGCCTTCCGGAAAGCTCGGACCACAGTTGTGACCGAAATATCTGCCCAGGCATTTACGATCCACTGGCAAATGTTGGCGTATGTCATCCGGCGCTGTCTGCCCGTCTTAGTGAAGGTGTGTTCGCCTTCGGAGCTGTGTGAAAAAAGCCACCCGGCCTCTTCGCGTAAACTTCCCTTAACCACTCGCTCATCTTTTCTTCATCCATCCATCCCTTCGAGTTAGCTTTTATGATGACGCCGGCTGGAAAGGTCTCTTTTGGCAAGGTCTTCCTTTTGAATATCACCATGGGTGGAAGTTAGCATGGCAAGCTAGAACCACAGTGAAGGATGACTTCTCATTCCCTGTGGTGCGAATATTCACCGTACGTGCTCCCGTTCCACAGTGCGGTTCACAGGAATATCAGTTGCTGTGAAATACGGTAGTAATCCGTGTGCGGATGGAGAGATTGCGTCTTTTTATGAACCGGATCCTTGTCGCTTTGTAGGAGCCATTTTGTGGTCTTTACAGATGTAAACAGGAAATGAAACGTACGGTGATATCCGCGCGTTTTTTCTTCTTCTTCCGGGGGCGGGTAGAAGAAGAAGCGCTTCCTGTTCTATGGGGGCGGGTGCTTTCCTTGGCGGTTGCTTGCGTAGAAGAAGAAGCGCTTCCTGTTCTACCGGGAAAAAAGATGGCGGCTGTTTACCGAAGTTGCGAGATCGAAACTTTATGAAAATGAATCGTAATAAAGCGCACCGGGTTATAAGGCGCACTGTCAGCTTTTGAGAAAAATTGTGGTTTTTAGGTGCGCCTTATAGTGCGGAAAATACGGTATATTTTTTTAACCGATTTACGAACTCTAAATGGGTGAATCTTGGCGAATTAAACGCCTTTCTAATATTCGCTCTCGGAGCGATGACGTCACAATGTGACGTCACATCGGGAAGCAATCCGCCATTTTCTCAAACACCGAGTCAAATCAGCTCTGTTATTTTCCGTTTTTTCGACTGTTTTCCGTACCTTGGAGACATCATGCCTCGTCGGTGTGTTGTCGGAGGGTGTAACAACACGAACAGGGACGGATTCAAGTTGCACCAGTGGCCCAAAGATGCGAAAGTGGCAAGAAATTGGACGTTTGTTCCGCACACTTTACCGACGAAAGCTATGCTATGACAGAGATGGCAAAAATGTGTGGATATCCTGCGACACTCAAAGCAGATGCATTTCCAACGATAAAGTCAAAGAAATCTGCCGCCAGACCCCCCATTGAATCTGCCGGAGTGTGTGAGCAATTCAGGGACAAAGGACCTCGGTAGCACGGCAAGCAATGGCGGAAAAGTTTGTTCCCGTAGACGAGCGAGCTAAACTCCCTATCGACCCTAGCTTCCCTGGCCTGCTGACATCAACTCCAAAACTGGACAGATCAGCTTTCAGGAAAAGAGCGCGGATGAGGGTATGTCTACAGAATATATTAATTGATGAAAATTGGGCTGTCTGCACTCTCAAAGTGCATGTTGTTGCCAAATGTATTTCATATGCTGTAAACCTAGTTCATAGTTGTTAGTTTCCTTTAATGCCAAACAAACACATACCAATCGTTGGTTAGAAGGCGATCGCCGAATTCGTCCTCGCTTTCTCCCGTGTCGCTGGCTGTCGTGTCGTTTTCGTCGTTTTCGCTTGCATACGGTTCAAACCGATATGGCTCAATAGCTTCAGTTTCTTCTTCAATTTCGTTTTCGCTACCTGCCTCCACACTACAACCATCCGTTTCAATACATTCGTAATCTGTTGAATCGCTTAAGTCGCTGAAATCCGAGTCTGAATCCGAGCTAATGTCGCTATAGCTTGCTGTTCTTTCCGCCATGTTTGTTTGTGTTGGCTTCACTATGTGACGTCACAGGAAAATGGACGGGTGGTTAAAATCAGGCACTTTGAAGCTTTTTTTTAGGGATATTGCGTGATGGGTAAAATTTTGAAAAAAACTTTGAAAAATATAATAAGCCACTGGGAACTGATTTTTAATGATTTTAACCATTCTGAAATTGTGATAATGGTCCCCTTTAAGGCTTTCCAAAACAAGTAAAATTAGCTAACCTCAATGAACCCAAAAATACCTTAAAATAAGTATATTCTCACTAATAACAAGTGCACTTTTCTTGGTAGAAAAAAAAATTAGACCTCTTTGCTCAATATGTTGAAAAATATTCTTAAATTAAGTAAATGCTAGTGCCATTATCTTGACATAATGATATGCACTCTGCATTACATTTCTTGAAACCAGCAAACTTATACTAAAAACTAATTTATTGTTCTCAATGGAAAGGCAATAATGCAACCGCTTGTTACTCTCGGGGTCTCCTAGCCGCTCAGGCAAATCAAATGGTCTAAAAATGCATTTTTCCATCGATAACATGACATCATCGCGCCAAGTGTGTGCTCTTTCAGTCAATTAGTGCGCATATATACAGCCCCGCCCCCGGCCAAATTTTTTTTTACTGTAATTTTGAACAATTTATCTGAATGTGCATGAACTATTTCTGCTCAAAATTGTTTGAAATGTCACATGTTAAATGTTTAAATATTAACTGTCAGTTTACTGTACTGTGCCAACTGTACTACTATATGAGTGTGTATTTTCTATTGTTCATTGAAAATAAAACAGCAAATTGTGACAAAATCATGATTTTTTTTTGTTCATGCTTGAAGTTAGAAATTATGAATTTAAAAAAGTAGTTTTATACTTGTGAGTGTTGATGACACAGCTTTGTAACAGTTGATATTCTAGTTTCAAGCATGTTTGGCTCAATATAGGTCATAAAATCTCAGCAACAAGCTGTAATATCTTACTGAAATAATTTAGGACCAAAACCCTTAAAACAAGTAAAACACTCAAACATAAAATCTGCTTAGTGAGAAGAATGATCTTATCAGACAGAAAATAAGTAAATATCACCCTTATTTGAGATATTTAATCTTTCTTAGATTTCAGTTTTTACAGTGTAATTCATGCTTTTATTACAAGTCGTATAGAGCAGTGTTTTTCAACCTTTTCTGAGTCAAGGCCCATTTTTTTCATAGAAAAATGCCTGCGGCACACCACCAGCGGAAAACATAAAAAAATGAAACTCAGCAGCCGAAATTGCCAAAAACAAGTCGTTCTCGCTGGATATGAATTCAAACCATAACCCACCATGTCTTCCTTGAACGCTATTCCCCCGTACCTGCTTTGCAATCAAGACTATTTAAGTTGTGCGGATGCTATCCTTCTTTGCCGTCTGCTCCACACGCTGTAAGTCTTTGCTGTCGTCCAGCATTCTACTTTTGTTTACTTTGCAGCCAGTTCAGTTTGCATAGCCATCCCTAAGCTTCAATGCCTTTTCTTAGCGGCACTCGCCTTTTGTTTATTTTTGGTTTAAGCGTTAGATACCTTTTTACCTGCACACTGCCTCCCGCATATTGTGATCACAACAAACCATGTTCCCGACATCTACAAATCAATTAGCTACCTGCTGCCACCGACTGATATCCATCCATCCATTTTTCTACCGCTTATTTCTTTTGGGGTCGCGGGGGGTGCTGGGGCCTATCTCAGCTACAATCGGGCGGAAGGTGGTGTACACCCTGGACCAACACTCAACATTCACACTCACATTCACGCCCTAGGGCCAATTTAGTGTTGCCAATCAACCTATCCCCAGGTGCATGTCTTTGGAACCTAATGAAAGATTTGCAGATTATTATTACTGGTTTGCAAACAATATTTTTTACCCAAATAGGTGAAATTACATATTCTCCTACTGGACACCAGAATGTATCTCACGGCACACTAATGTGCCACGGCACAGTGGTTGAAAAACATTGGTATAGATTATTGTAATGCCCTGCTTTCTGGTCTTCCTAAAAAAGGTTATTACACCTTTGTAATTACTCCAAAATTCAGCGGCACGTGTCCTGACGAAGACCAGAAGGCGGGCTCGCATTACACCAGTTTTAAAATCTCTGCATTGGCTCCGTGTGTGTTTCAGGATCAATGTTAAGGTTCTTCTTATGGTTCGTAAATGTTTTTATGGTATTGGGCCTTCTTATCTTTCAGATTTGCTTTTACCCTATGAAGCTTCCCGAGCCCTGAGATCCTCCGGCACTCACCTCCTAGTTATTCCAAAAGTCAGGATCTTTCCACCATTATGGCCCCCGTCTATGGAACAGCTTGTCGGAGGACCTCAGGGCTGCGGAGAACGTTCATGTTTTTAAGAGTAGGCTTAAGACCCACCTTTTTGATTTGACTTTTATCTGATATTAATGACTTCAATAAAATATCGAAGTCATTTAAATTTTACGTTTTATCCTATTAGATATGTAAACATGTTTTTTGTTCTATTTTTTTTTTTTTTTTTTACTTTATATTCATTCTATTTTGTGATAGTTATTACTCACATGTCTCCTCTGTACTCAGCCATGCAATCATTTGTCCATATAGTTGCATATGTATGTATGTTGTGTGTGTGTGTGTGTGTGTTTGTGTTTGGTATCTGTGTCCATGCATACGTATGTGATAATGGGGGGTATGGGTCACCAGGGTAATGTTTTTAACTTTGTAAAGCACTTTACGTTGCATTACTTTTATGTATGAAAAGCGCTTTATAAATAAAGTTTGATTAATTGATTGATTAATCTCCGATAATAGAGGACTAAAGAAACCAGGAGACATTTGATTTTGAACAGATTTCTGACTAAATACATAAACATATTTGTAAATACTGCATATATGATGTTTAACATGTATTATTAAAGTGGAAGTACTACATTCAAAGGACCTAAAGAATTCATCATTTGGAGCTGGAACAACATTTTCATTAAAAATACGTCTCTAAAGTCACCCGAAACTATGGAGATTGAGCAGTCATTAAACACGCGGACTCGTAAGACGTCAGCGTGTTGTGCAAGACCTCAGTTTAAACAAAGATCAAAGGATTAACTCTGCATGTTGTACCTTTTTCTTGGCTTTTTGCAACCTTTATTCCTAAAAATGGATCAGCCTCAACAACAAACGCCATTACGTGACTCAACAGACTTGTCAGGGCAATAAATCGATCGCAACTGGACGGTCCGGGGTGTCTTAGGAGACCGACGCCTCTGATCTCAGCAGGCTTCATCAGTTCATGCTCAGACTTAAATAGGTCAGTTGTAGTCTGGAGGTCGGGTGCAGGGTCCAAAAGTAAAGTAGAGAAAGCATACTTTGAATGACCTTGTCGAATGAAAATATTCACAGGCACGACTCAGACTCATTTATCAGTGGTAAGGTGGAGCATTTGTTTTTACAAACAGTAATACTCAGTGGCCTAGTGGTTAGAGTGTCCGCCCTGAGATCGGTAGGTTGTGAGTTCAAACCCCGGCCGAGTCATACCAAAGACTATAAAAAAATGGGACCCATTACCTCCCTGCTTGGCACTCAGCATCAAGGGTTGGAATTGGGGGTTAAATCACCAAAATGATTCCCGGGCGCGGCCACCGCTGCTGCCCACTGCTCCCCTCACCTCCCAGGGGGTGATCAAGGGTGATGGGTCAAATGCAGAGAATAATCTCGCCACACCTAGTGTGTGTGTGACAATCATTGGTACTTTAACTTTTAACTTTTAATGTTAAAATGATGGATATATGGATCAAAAACTTTGGCCTGCCACCCCGATCCAATTATTTAGCCTCAGATCAGATCCGATTTCAAGTCCTGATCCGATGCTTTGACGATAGATTATAGAACTGAAAATGTTTTAAAGCAAGTACCTAAAGTAAACACAATAACAATTTTTTTTATAAAGACTATATTACTAAATCCAGCTAGTATTGTTGTAAATCAGACAATGTAATAAATTTGGAGTATTGGATTATTTTTAACAAAATAAAGAGGCTAGTGAATAATAACTAAACAAAAGTCAAATCTACTGTATTTTCCAGACTATAAGATGATACCTTTTTCCAAGCTTTGAACCTTGGGGCTTATACAAAGGTG
This sequence comes from Nerophis lumbriciformis, assembly GCF_033978685.3. Lineage (NCBI taxonomy): Eukaryota > Metazoa > Chordata > Actinopteri > Syngnathiformes > Syngnathidae > Nerophis > Nerophis lumbriciformis. Next base: position 52,106,547 of record NC_084553.2, on the reverse strand, counting down.
TGGCTAATCTTTGGATGTTTCCTCCTACGAACTAGATTGAACAAAGAAATCAAACAATGTACTAAAATGATCCACTTTAAGAAACTGTTCAAACTCAAATTGTTTACAAAGTTTATTAGTATTTATTTAATATACTAACAGCATTTCATGATTAATATTTATGAATTAAGATTCCTAATAAATGACACTAGAATAAGCACACGTTTGATTGGTAAATCATAGTGTAAAGACCTGGAATGACACTTTATGTGTGGTGTTGGAGTTGTCCGACTTTTTGTGTGGTTGTAAACGCATCACTGGCTAAGTGCCATACGTGCATGTGTTGGCGCAAGTGAGAAAGAGCGAGCGGCTGCTGTTGATATAACAAAGTTGCTTTTGGTCTGGTTTGTACTGCAGTAAATGACCAGTTTTGCTAGATATAATTTTTTTTTACTAATGTTTTGGTGATGTGTTTATGGCCGATAATAAAGAGTTTTGCTCAGTAAAGTGATCGATGGATTTCATGTCCTCAAAGCGTCTCGACAGACGTTACAATATTTGAACAATGATGACGAAAACTGTTTTCTCTGTCGTGTCCGTGTCGTGTCGAAAACATTTTTTACTTGATTTTGTGCGTGGCATAGATTTGCCGTGCGCAGAGGACGCTTGAGCAGTGCGCAATTGCACAGGCGCGCACCTTAGAGGGAACATTGCTGTGGGACCCCATTTTTATGACTTGATGGGGTCCCTGGGACCCCATTTTGAAAATTCCTAGTGCCAACACTGATGGGAGTATTGGTGCATGCAAAACGGCTCCAACACTAATCAAATATCATCCCAGGGGACATAGATAATTCATTCGCGGGCCGGATCCGACCAGGCCTTGACTTTGACACCACTGGTTTAAAGTCTTCACCCAGAATAGTCACGGTAGTGCATGCTTTGCTGCTTACAAGCAACATACACCATACTTGCCAACCTTGAGACCTCCGATTTCGGGAGGAGGGGGTGGGGGCGTGGTCGGGGGTGGGGCGGGGCGTGGTTGGGGGCGTGGTTAAGAGGGGAGGAGTATATTGACAGCTAGAATTCACCAAGTCAAGTATTTCATACATATACAGTATATATATATATATATATATATATATATATATATATATATATATATATATATATATATATATATGTATATATATATATATATTTAGATATCTACATCCTGAAAATATGCAAACAAAACTGTGTTTAGATAATTGATACTTCAAACTTGCATAAATAAATATTAAGGAATATAACATAATTTGGCTTCTGAGAGTTTCAAAATGTAATGAATAAAATGCTAAAGTTGTTGATAAACAAGCAATTATTTTAATAATTAAATATGGTCATTTTAAATGAATTATTATGATAATTTAAAATCAATTATTTCAAATGTTTATTTTAATGTATAATTCTATGGCTGGATGTAATAAGGAGTCAGGAAAAAATACAAATAAAAATACAATTAATTTTGATGTTTTTAGCAAAATATAGTAAACATGTATTAGTTTTTTTTGTTGTAAATTATTAAATATATTTATTTTTAGGTAAGGTAAACATAATAATACAATTTATCTCTAGTCTGGATGATTTAGTTCTTGTCACCCTGTTGTCCTCCCATCATGAAAAAAGGCTGTCCTCACTCAGGTCCGCATGGAGCTGGAGGGGGCGTGGCTTCCAGCTCCGGCTGAAAATCGGGAGATTTTCGGGAGAATATTTGTCCCGGGAGGTTTTCGGGAGAGGCGCTGAATTTCGGGAGTCTCCCGGAAAATTCGGGAGGGTTGGCAAGTATGACATACACAAATGGCCAGAAGTTGCAAAGACATGTTGCTTGACGCTTTCATGTTTGCTGGGGGAGAAATCTCAAAAGTCAATCGGTTCTAGGTAAATCAGAGGTGAGCCACATCCCAGAAATGATTGTTTTCAACCTCAGAAGCTCCTGGAGAATTACCGTAGAGGATAAGGAAACCCCTGAGCGAGAAGAGGACACATTAAGATGCGGGGACAAGTCCATGTCAGCAGGTTGCAGGACACACTATTGTTAAGGGCCTCCATTCATCACAAGACCCGGGGGTTAAAGAGCAGGCCCACTTCCTGCATCCCAGCACTTCACACTCAGCTGAGCTGTTCTGCAGGGCCATCGCAAACAAAGACAACCTTTGCACAGCCAAGGCAAAAAAATAAAAAAAATAAATGAATAACGCGCACAGAGGGGGGTCAACTGCTCGAAGGAAACATATTTGTATAAATAGCGCCCGCTGTTATTTTTCCGCAACGCGGCGGTACGTGCTGGTCGGGCAGCCGCGGGGAGACGACGGAAATCCAGGTTTGTGCCTCTGGGACGGCGTCACACCGCCGGCGTCCAACTGATAGGACAAGAAGCACAGCCCACTTGGCGCTTGGACAAACACGCCTCGGTGGACTTTTCCAGAGGAGAACAACACCTCCTTTCCCAAACATCCACCAACAAACGGCCCCGCCTATCGCTTTTCGCAGCCGTCGAGCCGTTGAAAGAAAACAGCCATTCCCCTTCAGCTGCATTTCTCCACATATTAATTTGGCTTAATTTTTTTTCGGGGCAAGTTTGTGCGAGCGCGAGCGTTTGAAGTGACAGTACGAAATAATAAATCCTATTAAATATGAATCACAGGGGTGATGTCAGCAGTGGCTCTGATTCCCATTTTGGAATTTCAAGAGCGAACACATGTGATCGCTCTCTCTGCCATACAACCCCCCCCCCACCCCACATCCCACTAGTTCACCTCTAATTGAATATGTTTCTGTTGTTGTTGCCAACCAAAAGACCGCCCCCCCCCCCCACACCCTACTTCCTCAAGCACGTAATGCATGCAGTAAATAATTCAAATGAAATTAATTTTACAGCACCTTGTTTCCACTAAGCATGCCAACATCTGTTGTCGAGTCACAAGTTTACATTGTTGGTCATTACTTTCCACAATGAGCAAAATGTTTTATTAAAGCCCGCTGGGAGTCCCTCATGGATCAAGTCAGACCCGACGGTGCTGACGACTGAACCCTCCCTGAACTCCCGACAGGCTGTGATTGGCTGCGCCTCTGCCGCGTGGCCTCCCAGAAATATGGGCCAGCACTGAATAAGGTCGCGGTATCAGACTGGCTGCGTCCTTCCGGAAAATTGCTGACAACTATCAAAACAACTTTGAAAAGTGATGTGAGGTTTTATTTCCGCATGTAAATCAAACCCTACAGCAGGGGTGTCCAAAATATGGCACGGAGGGTACTTTAGGCTCGCAGCTTGTTTATTTTTTATTGTTGAAATTTAAATTAATATTCACACATATGGTTTTCTACAACAAAATTAAATGTATTATTATTCCTTTACTTCTTCTTCTCCAGATTTCGGCGCGCTTTACCTTCCACATTTTTCACCCGATTTCAAACTGTTCCAATGTCTAATTATTCAGCCTATTCAGGAATTTGGGATTTCCCAGAATTCCAAGTTTTCCGGGGTATTTTTCCCATTCAAAGTGAATTGGCCATTTTTTCAAACTTCCACCATTTCCACATTTTCAACCTATTCAAACCATTCCACCTTCAACACATTCCACCATTCTGAAAATTCAAACTATGATTTTTTTCAAGTTCAAACAAATTCCAGGATTTTCCAGAATTCCTATTTGCGCACTTTTTTCCTGCCGACTACTCTTTCCACATTTTTCAACGCATTTCAACCGTTCCACCTTCAAAACTTTCCTCTTAATTAGGACAAAAACAAAGTGAAAATGTCCTGGTTTTCCAGAAATTACAGGAATTCCGTAATACCATTTCTAATTTCAACATTTTTCCACCGATTTGAAAAACGTCAACAACAACCATTTCAACTCATTCAGACCATTCAAGTTTCCTGAAATTGGCGAATGTTTCTGAAATTCTCATTGTAATCAATGGGACATTTTTCATAGCCCTAAATCACAAGTGTCTCAAAGGGCTGCACAAGCCACAACGACATCCTCGGTTCAGAGCCCACATAAGGGCAAGGAAAAACTCACAACCCAGTGGGACGTCGATGTGAATGACTATGAGAAACCTTGGAGAGGACCGCAGATGTGGGTAACCCCCCCCCCCCCCCCCCCCCCCCCAGGGGAGACCGGATGCAATGGATGTCGAGTGGGTCTAGCACAGGGGTCGGCAACCCAAAATGTTGAAAGAGCCATATTGGACCAAAAATACAAAAACAAATCTGTCTGGAGCCGCAAAAAATTAAAAGCCATATTACATACAGATAGTGTGTCATGAGTTATAAATTGAATCAAGAGGACTTAAAGGAAACTAAATGACCTCGAATATAGCTACAAATTAGGCATAATGATGCAATATGTACATATAGCTAGCCTAAATAGCATGTTAGCATCGATTAGCTTGCAGTCATGCAGTGACCAAATATGTCTGATTAGCACTCCACACAAGTCAATAACATCAACAAAACTCACCTTTCATGCACAACGTTAAAGGTTTTGTGGACAAAATGAGACAGAAAAAGAAGTGGCATAAAACATGTCCTAGAAAGTCGGAGAAAGTTATACATGTAAATAAACTACGGTGAGTTCAAAGACCGCCAAAATTAGTAGGACAAAACGGCGCTCGCCAAATACTCGAATCAGTGAAGCATGTTTAATATAAACAGTGTGCTTTGTAACAATTAGGGAGGCTTGTGTCATGTTTGTCCTCCTACAGAAACCATAGTAAAACAAAAAATAGATTTTTTCTTTTCTTTTTCCATTTTTCATACATTTTTTAAAAAGCTCCAGAGAGCCACTAGGGCGGCGCTAAAGAGCCGCATGCGGCTCTAGAGCCGCGGGTTGCCGACCCCTGGTCTAGCATAATATTGTGAAGTTCCAGTCCATAGTGGATCTAACATAATAGTAAGAGTCCAGTCCATAGTGGGCCCAGCCGGAGACCATCCCGAGCGGAGACGGGTCAGCAGCGCAGAGATGTCCCCAACCGATGCACAGGCGAGCGGTCCACCCCGGGTCCCGACTCTGGACAGCCAGCACTTCATCCATGGCCACCGGACCTGTGCCCCCTCACCCCCCTCCACAAAGGAGAGGGGGGCAGAGGAGAAAATAAAAGACACGGCAGATCAACTGGTCTATAAAAGGGGGTCTATTTAAAGGCTAGAGTATACAAATGAGTTTTAAGATGGGACTTAAAGGCTTCTACTGAGGTAGCATCTCTAACTGTTACCAGGAGGCACAACTTCCACATTTGTCATCTGATTCAAATTTTTCCAACTTCAAAATATTCAGCCTGTGCAGGAATTGTGTGCTCTCTATCAACAATTTTAAAAACAATTCCCGGATTTTCCTAAATTCCTTTTTTTTTTTTTTTTTTTTTTTTTTGCATTTTCCCCATTCAAAATGAATTGGCCATTTTTCAAACTTCCACAATTCCCACATTCTTCAACCCATTCAAACCATTCCACCTTCAACACATTTCACCATTCTGGAAATTCAAACTACCCTTTTTCCAAGTTAAAAAAAAATGTCAGATTTTCCTGAAATTCCCTAATACCATCTCCTACTGCAACATTTCTTGCCCGATTTAAACAATTCCAACACCAACCAATTCAGCTCATTTAGGACATTCATGCTCCTAATCATTTTCAAAAAAATCCCGCTTCTCCCAAAATTCCCAAATTTCCAGGAAGTTCCCATTGAAATGAATAGGACATTTTCCAAGTTGCACAATTCCCACATTTTTCAACCTATTCAAACCATTCCAACATTAACACATTCCACTCATCCTGGACATTCAAACTAATACTTCCCCAAGTTCCAAACCAAATTCCGGTTTTCCTGGAAATTCAAACTCTTCAACATTCAAACCGTTTCAACATTCAAACCATTTCAGCGTTTCAACGATTTAAACATTTAAACCATTTCTACATTCATCCTACGTTCCCTTAGCATTTCAGTTCAGTGTCAACTCTTCAACATTCAAACCATTCCAACATTCAAACTATTCTTACATTCATACTACATTCGGTCAGCATTTTACGTCAACTTCAGCATTGGCGCATTCACACGCAATTCCTTCAGGAATTGCCTCTTCTAGTTATTATTCCTCTACTTCTTCTTCTCCAGATTTTGGCGCGCTCTACCTTCCAATTTTTTCACGCGATTTAAACCGTTACAACTTCAAACTGTTCAGCCTATTTGGGAATTGCGGGCTTTGCCTTGACAAATTCCAAAAATTCCTAAATTTCCCAGAATTGCAGGTTTTACGGGACATTTTTTCCCATTCAAAATGAATTGGACATTTTTCAAACTTCCACATTTTTCAACCTATTCAAACCATTCCATCTTCAACACTCTCCACCATTCTGGAAATTCAAACTATCATTTTACCAAGTCCAAATAAATTCCAGGATTTTCCAGAATTCCTGGTTTTCCAAAGCCCAATTTCCACTTCTTTTTCTGGCCAATACTTCTTGGACATTTTTCAAAGTTCCACAACTCCCACATTTTTTGATCAGCCGTTTTACTGCCGTGTTACAGACACCGTTTGGAAACAATTAAGGTACGGAAATAAACATTTATAAAATATTTGGTGTAAATAGCTAATTTCACAACGTATATATCTGCAGCTAATAGTCCGGTGTATAGCTTATATATAGAAACATTGTTTTTCTTCTAAAATTTTGTGAGTGCTGCCTATATACCAGTGTGCTCTATAGTCCGGAAAATAAGGTACTCGTTGTAATACTTTCTTCAGTAATTTAAAATGTTTGTTTAATTTTTATTTAACTTAAAAAAGACCCCGTTATTCAAACCCAAATTCAATGATATTGTTAGAATAGATAAGAAGGTAAAGGAGCATATGCAGTAAAAAAATTATCACATTATTAATAAGTGTATATACACGATTCTTGTAATATTTTTGTGATTAATCGCGTGATTAATCGTTATTTTTGACAGCCCTGGTTATTACTTATTACTCTCATTTATTTTGTCCCCCCCATAACACAAGGCAAACATGGGTGTCTTCTTCAGCTAGCTTTGCATAAATTGATTTGCTTTTGGCATCTTTGATGTACAAAAAGTATCAAAGTGGCCCACCACATCCTTCAATTTGTCTTAAAAACTGTGGAAAAAAGTTTGGACACCCCTGCCCTAGAGTCGTTTCAAGACACTGAATACTTCAACATAACTGTTAAAAAAACATCCATCTTGGGTTCATATTTGCAATGTATGCACATTTCACATGCACACTTCTGGTGACTTTTTAAAATGTTTTTATTACATGTATATTGGACGCACAGAGCACCTGAACCACCCGTAATCTTGTATTCTTGACTGCAATATAGGGTTTCTGCAGTACTATATTGCATCACTCCACGTCACACACTGGTGGCTGTGGCCACAGCTGACTGATGGAAACGTGGCGGCCAATTCACAACAATGGCCTTTCCAATCACCAATTCACCACCCATAAAGGAGTGTGGGCTTGCACTAAGCTGGGTGAAGTGCCTTGCCCAAAGATACATCAAAAGTGACTGGAATAGAGGAGACAACCTGCTCTACCTTCTATATAGGTGAACCCTTTTTCTGCAGATTTTGTCACATTTTGAGTGAAAATTTCAAGCACCAACAATCATACCACGCAATGTCATGACTATTTCAGCAACCTATTTTATTAGACTGCGTCATGAGCCTGCGGCCTCCATCTAAGACAGCGGTCGGCATCCCATTTGATTGATTGATTGAGACTTTTATTAGTAGGTTGCACAGTGAAGTACATATTCCGTACAATTGACCACTAAATGGTAACACCCGAATAAGTTTTTCAACTTGTTTAAGTCGGGGTCCGCTTAAATTGATTCATGATACAGATATATACTATCATATATACTATCATCATAATACAGTCATCACACAAGATAATCATCAGGGTGTATACATTGAATTATTTACATTATTTACAATTCGGGATGTGGAGGGGGGCTGGGGGGGTTAGGTTTGGTTGTTATCATAAGTCATCAACAATTGAGAACAGAGAAATGGATATTGAAACAGTGTAGGTCTGACTTGGTAGGATATGTGCAGCAAGTAGTGGACATAGAGAGAGAGAGAGAGATTAGAAGGCATAAGAAAAGTATCTACATTTGATTGTTTACATTTGATTATTAACAATCCGGGGAGGGTGTTAGTTTAGGGTTGAAGATGCCTGGAGGTGTACTTTTATTGCGGTTTTGAAGGAGGATAGAGATGCACTTTCTTTTATACCTGTTGGGAGCGAATTCCACATTGATGTGGCATAGAAAGAGAATGAGTTAAGACCTTTGTTAGATCAAAATCTGGGTTTAACGTGGTTAGTGGAGCTCCCCCTGGTGTTGTGGTCATGGCGGTCATTTACGTTAAGGAAGTAGTTTGACATGTACTTCGGTATCAGGGAGGTGTAGCGGATTTTATAGACTAGGCTCAGTGCAAGTTGTTTTAGTCTGTCCTCCACCCTGAGCCAGCCCACATTGGAGAAGTGGGTAGGAGTGAGGTGGGATCTGGGGTGGAGGTCTAGAAGTAATCTGACTAGCTTGTTCTGGGATGTTTGGAGTTTAGATTTGAGGGTTTTGGAGGTGCTAGGGTACCAGGAGGTGCATGCGTAATCGAAAAAGGGTTGAACGAGAGTTCCCGCTAGAATCCTCATGGTGCTTTTGTTGACCAGAGAGGAGATTCTATAGAGAAATCTCGTTCGTTGGTTGACCTTTTTGATTACCTTGATTGCCATTTTATCACAGGAAAGATTAGCCTCTAGAATGGAACCTAGGTAGTTGACCTCATCTTTCCTGGTGATAACAATGTCACCCACTTTTATAGTGAAGTCATTGACTTTCTTAAGGTTGATGTGGGACCCAAAACGTTGAAAGAGCCATATTGGACCAAAAATACAAAAAAACGAATCTGTCTGGAGCCGCAAACAATGAATAGCCGTGTATAAGTTTTATAAAGAAGGAAACACATGACATAAGTATTTATATTAGCTATAATAGCCTACTATCAAAATGACTATGTGTCGCAGGCTGAAGCAAATCTTCGTTGACAGAAATGTTGAAATGTAATATAACGCAGCAGACAGATCTAAAAGCACCAGGACAACATATTTACCAGAATCAGTTGAAAGGAGGATGTCGTTAAAAACTTTTAGAAGCGCTGACTCTGTGCTGTGGAGGGCTTTAAAACCGGACTGGAACAGCTCAGTGATACCATTATCCTCTCAGAAGGGCAACAACTGACTGTAGACAACCTTCTCTAATATTTTGGAAATGTATGGAAGATTAGAGATAGGTCTGAGGTTAGAGAGGAGAGAGGGGTCAAGGCTTGGTTTTTTAAGTAGAGGTCGTACCACTGCATGTTTAAACTCTACTGGAACTATTCCAGAAGAGAGGCTACTATTGATAATGTTAAGGACACTTGATCCAATAGTAGCAAAGGGGTCTATTTAAAGGCTAGAGTATATAAATGAGTTTTAAGATGGGACTTAAATGCTTCTACTGAAGCATTTAAGCCAGGGGTGCTGACACTTTTTCTGCAGGCGAGCTACTTTTCAATTGATCAAGTCGTGGGGATCTACCTCATTCATATATATAATTTATATTTACTTATTTATGAAATATATGTTTTTGTTAACAAGTTAAAGGTGTTTAATGATAATGCAAGCATGTTTAACACATATAGTTAATATTGTTAATACATTAAAGGTGTTTAATGATAATACAAGTATGTTTAATACATATAGTTAATATTGTTAACAAGTTAAAGGTGTTTAAAGATAATGCAAGCATGTTTAACACATATAGTTTATATTGTTAACAAGTTAAAGGTGGTTAAAAATAATACAAGCATGTTTAACACAAATAGTTAATATTGTTAACAAAGGTGGTTAAAGATAAAACAAGCATGTTTAACACGTATAGTTAATATTGTTAACAACTTAAAGGTGGTTAAAGATAATACAAGCATGTTTAACACATATAGTTAATATTGTTAACAACTTAAAGGTGGTTAAAGATAATACAAGCATGTTTAACACATATAGTTAATATTGTTAATACATTAAAGGTGTTTAATGATAATACAAGTATGTTTAATACATATAGTTAATATTGTTAACAAGTTAAAGGTGTTTAAAGATAATGCAAGCATGTTTAACACATATAGTTAATATTGTTAACAAGTTAAAGGTGGTTAAAAATAATACAAGCATGTTTAACACAAATAGTTAATATTGTTAACAACTTAAAGGTGGTTAAAGATAAAACAAGCATGTTTAACACGTATAGTTAATATTGTTAACAACTTAAAGGTGGTTAAAGATAATACAAGCATGTTTAACACATATAGATTCCTTTCTTTCATGAAGACAAGAATATAAGTTGGTGTATTACCTGATTCTGATGACTTGCATTGATTGGAATCAGACAGTGGTGATGATAACGTCCGCATTTTCGAATGGAGGAGAAAAAAAGTCCTCCTTTCTGTCCAATACCACATGAAAGTGGTTGGTTTTTGGCATCTTATTTGTCCAGCTTCCGTACTCCTTTGTATAC